>NW_006442484.1:31016973-31029477 GCF_000325575.1 Pteropus alecto
GAAAAACCTTAGTGTATTTCATTTATTATACTGGTAGCCCTTTGGGGTAGCATTTATAATTAAAATGTATAGAGATGTTGAAGTTAATCTATATTTATCCTTTTACTACAATTTCTGATCATATCAGTAGCCCTCTGAAGTGTGAAATAATCATGGGCATTTGGTTAATGAATTGTGCATTGTTGCTGTTCATTCATGGAATCTGCTCTTTTATTATATTTGATGCTTCACTTAACAACAAATTTTGCTTTCTCTGCATTTGATATGTTTTTACCAAATTATTCCTGATTGTATCCATTAATCTTTAGTCACATTTGACAAAAATAAATTACTGTGATCTTTTAAAGTTACCAGTAATAATTAGATTTTTCAGGACATCAAAGTTTTAGGGGAACCACTAGATGTTTAAGGGCTTGTATAAAAATGTTTGCACAAGCTTTTTGATAAATACTATGCCCAAATGCAATTTGGGTAATGGATAAACAAAGACTCTACAAGGAAGAAAAAAGTCATGAAATCTTCATAATTAACATTTATTTGCATTCTTATCATCTGCATTTTCTTGAGAATCAATTTCCATTCGTTTCATTTGGGATTATTATTTTATAAACATAATATGCACAATTCTCCTCACGCTTTCCTGCAGGTCTCCAGGATCAATAGAAATCGCTTCACTGTTTAACACCTCTGTGTTCTGGGCAGAAATACAACCTTGAAGCCCAGTTGTAGGCACTTTGTCCCTAAAGAGAACTGGAATGAGGAGAATCTGAAAATGTATTCACTCTCTCAAGGTTCTTCAAGGTGTTTTCTTCAGTTCTTTTTGTTCTTTTGTGTGACTTTACCTGTATGTATCAAGGATCACCTAGTATATTTTTGGTTAAAAATTTGATTTATAAATATAACCTTTATGGCTTCTATTCAAATTCCAGAGAGGATTGCCTCTTGCTGAAGGAAAACATTAATTATCATTCTCTTTTTAAAAAATGTATGTACATTTTTAGTTTATGAATGGTGTCCGGCTAGCAATTCAGGAATTCTCACTACAGTTCCTTCAAGTCTACGCATTATAGCACAAGGATTAAGGACTTGGGTTGTGGAATTAGAATGAACTGGGATCACATTTTGACATCATCACTCTCTAGCTTGACTTTCAACAAGTGTCTTAACTTACAGAGAGCCTCAGGTTTCTCAGACACAAATGAAGGATGATAATAACACTCTTCTGCATAAGTAAAAGGGATGTGTATTGCAGAAAAAATGTGTATTGCAGAAAAAATGCAGAAGAGGGACAGCCATGGAAGATAGTACATTGTAAGAATCATAGGTCTCCACCCCTCTCATCCCTTCTACCACCACCCTGTCCCACAAAGGAGGAAAGAGAAAATCCTATTTCAGATCAGTAGAATTGTAGCAGATGAAAGTTTGCTGTTTGTTGGACACTGCAGATTATGCCAGATTGCAAGTTTCCACTAAAATTAATCTGGAAATTTAATGTAACTTTAATATAGTGATTTTCTTTGGCAGGAGGCGGGGTGGGCACTTGAGAAACTATGCTAAAGTTTATCTGGAAAGATAAGCCAATGAGATTTACTAGATTAATTTTGCTAAATGAATAGAGGGATAAGTGAAACAAAAGTAAGTGTTTAGAAATAGATCTAAATACATAAAGTTTAGAATACAGTAAAGATAGTGTTTCGAATCTGTCATTATTGGCTATTTAATAAGGGATGTTGGAGTATTCACTTCCCCAAATACACACATACACACACACACTTGTATGTATATTGTTTATCGTATTCTATGTAGAGCAAGGATTTAACAAAATATCACAAAGTCATTAGAAGAAAGTATTGTGAATTTAAAAAAAAAATGAGTAAGAAAGGGGTTTTTAAGCATGACACTAATAAAGCCATTTTTCGTTTGGAAATGCCTGCTAAATTTGGAAAGTATTTATAACATTAAATGGGGTTTGTGTCATAATTATTTTCAACTTTTCTATATCTTTTAGTATGTCCATGATAAACATCATGTACCTGGATTTTTTTTATACCTTATAGATAGAATCCATCTTTTAATAGGTAAATTTAATCCATTTCCATTTATTTGATTTCCTATGCATTTATTTTGTATTTTTTACCTTCCATTTTTTTTCTCTTTGCTTCTTCTTTGATCTTCCTACGTATTAAATCAGTTTTGTATCATGTTCTGTTTCCATATAGTTTCGGCCACCATCCAGTCCCATCTGAGACTTTTCCCAGAACCAAATCAAGGCTTCTGCCCTGTTGATATTAGGCATCCTGCAGATAAACTGCTGAGCCAGCTGGTGGTGCCTTGGCTCAGGTGCTGGTCTCCAGGCTGCATCTGCCTTCCTGTCTCCAGAGCATGTCCCAGCAGCTAGTCGCAGCCTCAGACAGTGGTCAAGAGAAGCCTTTCAAGCTCTTTTCACAAGAGGTGGAGGCCTTCTGCAATCCCAGCATTCAAGTGCTAGGCTGGCTCCTTTACCTTTCCTTACAGGGAGGCTTGTATTCGTCTTATTCTTCAGGAACTGAAATCTCAGTTGTCTTTGCCCGTTTTTAGACCCAGAGCCCACCCAGCAAGACAGAGGTTGTTGGCCTGAATACTCTGCTCTGAGTTTCTGCAACATCTCATCCATGGAGTTTTTATTTCTGACTCAACCATGTCCTTTAAAAAGATAGATGGATAGATAGATAGATGACAGATAGATAGATAGATAGATAGATATGTCTACATATCTATGTCTATTTTAACTCTCTGGAGGAGTTCAAGGCTGAATTTACAATGCTATATTGATCAAAATTTTATTTATAGCTGTATTTATAATAGCAAAAAAATTGGTATCCGATTTAACAAATTGAGTACACTCAAGGAATTTGTAAGTATTTACAGCAAAATGACTAAAATGTATTATAAATTGAAAAATAAGTTGTGAAGAATGAATTTGTAATTGTATTTGTGTTTCAGGCAAAAAGATACACAGGTCGTATACTTTCGTAAGCATAGAAAGTTTCTAGTGAAATACATGGGACATTTTTCATAGGTAACACTGGTTACCTCTGGATTTTGTAACTAGGAAGCCAGCAATGTATTATTCTCTCTTTTCATCCTTTTATATTGTTCGGATATTCCTCCTCTCTTTGAACGTGACTGTTTTTTATAATAAAAACGTAAAAAAGTAAAAGCAACAGCAGCAATTCCTTTACTTACCCCAAACTATATTATTACAATTAATGTTACTACTTAATACATTTTTGTGCCTCCCTAATCCGTGGATACTGTAGGAACACAAAGTATGTTAATGGTATGTTCTGATTTAACATAGTATCTCTATTAATGGTTTATCTGTTTCCTAATATAAACATAGAAATAGGTATTAAATGATCAATCCAACATCATACAAATCTACATCAAAGCCAGGGTTACTTTGTAGCTTTACAGGAGTGTTATTTTTTTAGAGAAATTGATCCTTCATATAAAATATTCAGCCTTTAGGTTAGTCTCTTTTCTTATTAATGAGAATGGCTTTCTGAAATCCAAAGATTAGAGCCCAAAGCTTTTCTAAAGAAAGATAAACTCCCTTTTTTCTTAAACAACATCATTTTTCCTTCATGGGACATGTGGCTTTAATACTTATGCTGTGGTTCCAATGTATAGAGCATCTAAATTTTTTGATTTGTGTGTTATTATCTTCTTAGTGCCTCTGATAGTTATTTCATAGTGGTTATTCTCCTCTTTCTATTTAAAAAAATATCTAAATAATGCCACATCTGAAAACTTATTCTAATGAAATAATTAAAGATGCAGACAGTTTAAACAAAAATATCTTGCAGTTCTGTCATAGCGAAGGCAGGAAATAACCCAAATGTTCAAAAATAGGAAATTGAATAAATAAATCATTGTGAATATTTAACACAATAATATCCACACATTAAAAATGAAATGATAGAAAAATATTTATTGACATGGCAAGATGTTTACAAAAAACAATGTTAAATTAAAAATATAAATGGACTATACCATACGATCCTATTTTTGTAAAAATGTACGTATGTGATTATATGCATGCATAGAATATGAGAAGGTTTAAACACCCAAATGTCAACTGTGGTTTTCTCTGAGCAGTGTGATTACAGGAGAGTTTTATTTTGTTCTCTTTACTTTTCTGCATTTATTATATTGAGCATGTTTTCATGCATAATAGGATAATCAGTAAAAGGTATTAAAATATACTTCTGTTCTATTTCATGTTGTGAAAGTTAAATGTCGTACCATTCTTCCCCTTAGATGATAATTATTACTTTATATTCATCCAACTGCCTTGATCCACAACTTGGTTTAGTTGGAAGTACTTGGTAGCTTGACATTCTCACTCAGGTCACTTAGAAAAGACAAAGCTGTGAAGAGCTGTATTTAGTTCACACACCTCGCCCACCCAGAAGATACAAATTTAACTTGTTTAAAGATGGGCTGAAGATGATTGAAAAGCAGATTTGACTTTATTCTTCTACTATAACTAATGCTATTTTTATTCCACCTAAGAATTTCAGAGTAATTTCACTCCAAATATTAATACTTCCCCACTGCCATGAAATTCCTGAGAATACCTACTAAAAGCAATCAATAATAAAAACAAAAATATAAAATAATACCACTCTTAAATGTTCTGATTCACCACAGCAGTGATAGAGCTTATTGCTTTCCATAAAAAGTAACTTCTAAAAACAAAAGAAAAACAAAAACCATTCCTCATAAAATTTGGACTGGTTTAGTGAATTACTATAAAAGTACAGAGAGGCCTGCCCTTCATTGCCAGACATGTAGGGAGGTTATTCTTTCTACTTTGAGGGAAGATCTTTCTGAGCTCCTCAAATCCACAGCCAGGAATGGTTGCATGCAGCCTGGGTACATTATTTTTGATGTCCTTCAAATTTAATTATTTTCCCTAAGAACACAAAATGTTAGCAATAAATGTCACTTCAAAATACTGTTTGCTTCTCTTTGAAAAAATAAAACACTTTTTTTTTTACTTCCTTGCTTTATACTTAAAGTACAGAAAACTAAGCTGTTAATTGCAGATTAGTCATTTTCGAGGGGAGAAAAAAAGTTTGGATTCCTGTAAGGTGAAACAGAAAGGAACATACTAGATAACAATCGGGTAAGGAATATATTAATGAGAAACGGTTATTTTAAACCGTTCCTGTCCAACAAAAAATAAATCCAAAGCATATAGCATATAGCAACAGTTAAAAAAATTAAAATATTTTTTTCTAGAATAGCTATTTTTGTGTGTGTGTGTGATTTTGAAAACTTTCGGTAATACTTTTAGATTATATAGTGCTTTATTTTAATATATTAATTTAACTATAATTTTGGAGACTAAATTTTTACGTTTTTTGCTCTGGAAGGAACAGTATCATTTCTTTCTCGAAATCCTGTTGGGTAGCTTGTTGATATTACTTTGGAAATAATGGGACAAGAAAAACAGCCTGATTTGACAGAGAAGCCCATTTTAACTTTTGTTGGTAGTCACTAGGGCTTCTCACATACGTACATGTGAAAAACTTTTTTAAATGTCCAATACTTGCAAAAGCAGTTATGAAGCTTTAAAGTGTTAGCTCTCACTTGAATATGCTGAAATATCCTCCTGAGATGGCTTACTAATAATTCCTAGAGTAGTTCCCTGCCTCACACTGTCTGTTTGGGAAAGAAAAAAAAAATTATTCTGTTAACACAGCCCTTAAAATTATCATCTTCTGCCTTGTGAGGCTGGAGTTGTCATTGCCCTACTCATAGCACAGGGCACCAGTCCCTTAAGTGGTCTCCTGCATCTAGCTCTTCTCCCTCTCCAGCCCTAACCCCTATCCCTGACATTAGAATAATCTTTCTAGAACGTTAATCTGATCTGCCAGCTTAAAACACTTTGACAGGCAGCACAGTATTTCTCAAAACAATATCTGAGAACCTCTGGAAAATTTTAAATTTTATTTTTTTAATAATGATAAAAAACTCAACAAGCATACCCTTGTTCTTCCAAATAGATACCTTGTAACTGAGTACAGTGTTCAAGTTCAGGCTTATGTAGCGTGATACCAAATGTCGTACTTTCTAAGGAAGCATTTGATTCTCAAACTGATCCATGACTTGTAGCCATGTTCTCAGCGGCATTTTCTGAGATCCAGCTCTTACTTACTTTTGAGAAAGAGTGGCCCACAGGATGGGGTCCAGATGCCCCAATGTGGGTGAAGGAACCTTTACAATATGCTCTTTACTATTCCTCCCTTTGGATCTCCTTCACATCGTTCCTTGTACTTTGCATTCTAGCCCCTCAGTGACAAGCGGCCCCTAAAGAAGCTGAGCCATTTCAAGCATTTGCCTTTGTCTTGCTTAAGCTGATCTTTGCCAGTGATAACTCCTTTCTTCTCCTCCACCCATCTGGAACACTTATGCCTCTGTAGACTTAGCTTTTCTTGAAGACTTCATTCCTAGGTACAACTAAAAATTCTTACCTTGGCTGCAGTTATTGTTCATTTAGGGAATTGTGGCATCGATAAACTACCCCCAAAATTTAGTGGCTTAAAACGACAACACTTACCACACAGTTTTAGCAGGTCAGCAGTCTGGGTGTGTCTTGGCCTGAAGCCTCTGTCTCTGAATCTCCCACAGAATGGAACACTTCCTAGCAACTCATGTGGTCGTTGGCAGGATTAAGTTCTTCACAGGTTGTTGGACCAAGGCCTTAGTTCCTTGTGACCTGTTGACTGGGGCCTCTCTTGGTTCCTTGACTCACAACATTACAGCTTATTCTTTTGAGCAAGCAGAGAAGGCAAGAGAGGAGGAAGTCAGAATCTTTTGTAACCTAATCACAGAAGTGACATGTCATCGTTATTGCTGTGTTCCATTTGTTAGAAGCAAGGCACTAGGACCAGCCAGCATACCAGGGCAGGGGCTTACGTACTAGAAAGTAGAGATTACTGGGCACTAAGACGTCTTCTACCACAGCCTGCAGAAAGCCTTTGGGCAGGCCCAGGTGAGGAGCCATGGGCTGGGGGGGAGGCTGCTTGTTCTCGTTTAGTCTTATGTCCCTGCCTCTCATGGTGCAGGCATCTCGATGCCGTAACTGTGATTCCAAGGTTGAAAGAGAGGTGTATTTTAAATGATCTGGGTCTTAAATATCATTTGAAAGTCAACTCCCTCATCTGATCTTCAACTGAAGAAAAATGGTCTATTTTAGAGCTGGAAGAGCTCTCTGTGTTGGACTTACTAAGAAAAGGTGATATAGCTCACCAAGACAGTGCATTCTTAAGAGATTATAAATGTAATCTTGACTACACAATTTTGGGTTTATGTTCTGGATTTAACTTCTAACCCAGAGTAAGTATTTTCAAATGTAGCACCTGTAAAACTTTGTTGCACTTTGCATGCCTTTTTTTTTTTTTTTTTAATTTATTAGATGCAACACTTTAGGGGATTTTACCTTTTTTGGGTGCTGGATATTTTTGTTTTTTTTTTTTTTTTTTTTTTTTTTGCCTGGGAGCTACTTGACTGCTTGGTCCATTCCTAATTTATTTCCAGCATTAACACTTTGCCTGGTACTTAGGCTCTCAATATTCTTTTTAAAAATATGTACAAACTTGATATTTTTTCTTTCTTTAAAAATATATATATAAATCTAGCCCTAAATTTACTAAGCATTGATAGGGTTTTCATAGTCAAGAATTACGGATCTTTCTCTGGCATAAATGCTTAAAAATAATGACCTGAGTCTATGATACCTATAATTTCTGTGTTATTTTACTCATTAATTAGAGCATTAGCAATTTTTGCCCTTGAATCAAAGTTCTCTACTTTTCTCTCCATGGCTTCTAAACATTTTGTCCTTTTGAGTCAAGGGAATTGGCCTGATTTTATGATGACATTTGGGTACGATATTTAAACTGTTAAAAGTTATAAAAACGACCCTTTGGTATTAAATGTAATAAATGGCTCTGAATTGAATACATGCACAGGTTCTCTTATATGAGCCTTGTGAACCCAAACTGCTCCAGTTACATATTCTCATTGTAATTGGATTCTATGACATTCTTTCACCTCCCCAAGAGTATGCCAGGCCATGAAAATTCCTCATGCCTTGGTGTTGATATATACTTTTGAAGTTTCAAATTTCATCTCTGACTAGTGTATAGGACTTCCAGTACTGCCGGCCCAACCTAATCCTGAAGTCTCTGCAAGAAAACCAAACCAAACCAATTTTATCCCTAAGAGATTTTTTTGCAATTCTCAACGAAAGCAGGGACTAGGGTAGAATGACTTCTAGAATAGACTTATCTTTGCTCAGTGGCACCTTTACCAAAAATATTGTCTTTTCTTTACTCATAGATACTCTGCACTGGGTTAATTTGTCCTGGCTTGTATTTATCTTTGTAATTCAACAATATTGTGCTTGGATGTCTTAAATCAGACCACAAACTCCTCAATATCAGAGGTTAATTTTCTCTCCTACTGTTTTGATATCTTTGATCTCTTTTCCCATTCTATACCCACAAGAACACCACTCCAGAAATAGGAGCCAGCTGGTTTAGATCTATTGATGGTGCATAGAGTAGATCTGAGATGTGGGGCTGGAACATGTCTGGACTCTTTTAGTGAGGGATGAATGTGAGTTCCAGAGGCTTCGTAATAATACTGAGTTAACTCTCATGGGTAAAGATGTGTGCCGGCACTCCTTGGACATTTTACAAGCACCAGAGTATGTTAACTGCCATGAAATTGTACTGTAATATTTTCTAGTTGTGATTCATTCACAGTTTAATATGCTTCTAGTTCTGGTTTGACTTTTCCCTCAGGAAGAGACTAAAATCTCTTCATTATAATATAGACAGTGTACTGCACTTTGAATACAAATTTATCCATGTTCAGAGTAATTTTTCTTGTGATTGTCTCTACCCTGGAGAAGTGCCTTTAATGAATTACATACAAATTGTGTAATTTAAGAAGTTAATTTGGTTTTCTGGTTACACAGGACTAAAAACAGCCCTTGTAGAAAGAGATGATTTCTCATCAGGGACCAGCAGCAGAAGCACTAAATTGATCCATGGTGGTGTGAGATATCTTCAGAAGGCTATCATGAAGTTGGATATTGAGCAGGTAATTGTGTATGCTGGTTGTTAAACAAAAATTGCGACTATGCTTTTTTCTACCCAATTAAATCAGTTTTTTATTTTTATTTTATTTTATTTTTTTTATGGTTTTTCACATTTCTTCCTGTTGAAAATACCTATTCAGTGTATTCTGCTGGAATGTCTTTCAGGAGAGGTACCTGTTCTTTCCTGTAGTATTTTGTTTATGGGTGATCAGAGGCTTTTTCTACACAGGCATGTCAAAGTAGCAGATTTATAAAATCACTTTCAGATGTGTTGCTTTTAACAATTGTGATTGTTTCTTTATTCCTTTTTTTCCCCCCTTTTTGCCAGTAGCCACCAAATTGCTACCTTCCATGCAGTTTCAGGGGAGCTGTGTTGTAATACAGGAGGAGTTTTAAATTGATCCTCTTAACTGCAACTGCAGTCATATGTTCATATTGTCACTGACATAGTCTTAAAGAAAAGATGATCTGAGTCATGCTTTTCTTATGTCACACTTTATTGTGTCCAGTCTGCCACCATTTGAAAACTGCCAAGGCAGTGTGGAAGATGACATTTCCCGGGGGGTAAAAAAAAATCAACTGAACTCCCTATCTGCTTTTTGTATATGAAAAACACAGCATCACTAACTTGACATTGTCAGTTGTGAATCTGTCCTCTTTTCTTAGGTGTCTCTTTGACATCATGATGGCTCAAAGGAAAAGAGCATAGGATTTAGAATCAGATGACTTGTGATGTGTTCCAGCTTACTTATTCAATTTCTATGAACCTCAGTTTTCTCATTGGTAAAATCAGAAAGGCATAATGAGGACCAAAGGAGTTACGAGAGAAGCTTATTTATTTATTTATTTATTTATTTATTTTTTTATCTATTTATTTTTAATAATAGTCTATAAAATACTGTACAACTTCTAAGTATTATCTCTGCCTGGTAGTGGAGACAAGAAGAAAACATTTAGCGTGAATAGAACAATCTGTTATCTCTTACACGGGAAAATATAGGGGACTGAGAAAAGGGACAATACAGAGAATGCAAGATAAATTGTTAGAGTAATCTTGTAACTCAAGTCGGGAAAATATCTTACACCTGGGAACTCTGACAGCATGTTTTTTCTCCTATGCAAATACAGTTAAGGTTCTAAAAAATCTTTCAGGTTGACAGCATGATGTATTATTAGAAATTTGATTAGGAGGGAGCTATCCTTGCTCAGAGGTAGAGAGGTTTCTGTGTATCAATCAGTTGGCAGGGTGTCTATTTGCCATTTGAAAATATTATGATCTGTTACTGCCAAACTAATTTTCTCTGTTTTGCTTTTTAGTATAGGATGGTGAAAGAAGCCCTTCACGAGCGTGCCAACCTACTAGAAATTGCTCCCCATTTATCAGCTCCGTTGCCTATAATGCTTCCAATTTATAAGTAAGCATTTTGATATCATCTATATACATTTGTTTTTCTGAGGTCAATAGAACAACACAGTTTTAATGGAAGTACTCCTTCAAGGTGTATTTCTTAATGTAGTTTTAATTGGTCCTAATCTTTAACCCCTTTTAAATATTTTCCTCTGTTGTATTTGAAAGCGTGGCTTTTCCTAAATAACTCTCTACTGATCTACCTCTAAGTGCTACATCTTGAAGCCAAAGGAAATTGCGTCCTGTATTTTTAATTAGTATCTCTTACTGTAATTTTTAACAGTATATAGAGGAGGAGTTGCATTTGCATTGGGAAACTTAAGAGAATCGTTTGAACCTAACGTGTACCAACTCCGAACCTAAACCATTTGGGGTCATTTTAAATTTCCAAGTCAATCAAAACTGAAATTTTGTTTGGAGGTGTCAGATTATATATTATAAAACCCAGTTTTCCTAATATTGTCAGAGCATCCATGAAGTTGCCTTAAATTGGAATATAGATACTATGAAAAAGTGGATTGCATAACTCTGTTAGCCACATGAGTGTTGTGGGGGCCTAGAAACAGATTTTATAATTTATGTCCGTATTTTCGTCATTGGTTGTTTAGAACATCTTAAGCCGGTGATTCCCTACTCTGGGTGTCCATTAGAGTCATCCAGGTTCCCATCCTAGCCTAGTTATATCAACCTCTAGACATATGAAGCCCACGCATCTGTATTTATTTTTGATGCTCCCCAGAGAATTCTAATATGCAGCCAGGTCAAGAACAACTGCCTTAGAAGTGATTCATTTAAAGTCTCACCAATTCATTTATTTATAGAGTTCAGTTAGGCTGGTGTCAGAAATAGTCATGGCTTTTCTCCTGTTTCTTTTGCAGTATGTATGCTTCTAGACATACTTTGCTTTTCTTAAATGAAAAGTATCTTACAACTTAAAGTAACATTCTGTAATGTTATACTCTGTTTCTGTTTCTAAAGAAACCTTTCTCCTTATTTACGCTGCAGGTGGTGGCAGTTACCTTACTACTGGGTGGGAATCAAGCTGTATGATTTAGTAGCAGGAAGTAATTGTCTGAAAAGCAGTTATGTCCTCAGCAAATCAAGAGCCCTGGAACATTTCCCAATGCTCCAGAAGGACAAACTGGTAGGAGCAATTGTCTACTATGATGGTATGTGACTTTTTCTTCTTTCTACTTTTCTCTCACTCGTGACCCTTACTGTATATTCTTAATGAAATGGTTTTACATTCTTAATGTTAATGCAAACACATGCACAGATGCACTCACCATTTTCTCTGAATACTAGCTAGAAAACTGCGGCCTGTTTTGCTTTTAATATCGTTTATTTTTGTATATTTCTTTTCTTTTTTAATTTCTACCTTGTATCTCATGGTTGGTTTGGTCTATTTTCCATCATTATGAATTTAGACCCCACCTTCATGCCATTTAATTTGTTATATGTTTTCCAGTGAACACTTGCCTTATGAATATATTATGATGTTGAAAGCAGCTGAGAATCTGTTAGGTTTTCTAAATGAAACCTCCATTTTCAAGGGGTTATAAACCTAGAGAAAAATGCCCCTGGGCTGAAATTGACATGTTTGTATTTTGCACAGGACACAATTCTTGAACATGTAATCTATGATGAGGGTAGATGAACATTGCATTTGTTAAACCAGACCGTTAGTTTTTATTGCTTATTTCATTGTTAGATATTTTCCAGTAGTGACATTATCTAGTATCCATTTGTCATGTGATCATGTTTATTATTTGTGTGTGTGTGAGCAGTATAATTTGTACACTTTAATTTGAAGGAGCTAATCACTTAAATATATCTTCAGATGGACCACAAATACGAAACAAAATATGAAAGGCCATTTGTGAAATTTCACTACAGTTTTAAAGGGTGTATAGAATTAGAAAATAGTCCAAGGATG
>NW_006442484.1:31029491-31067533 GCF_000325575.1 Pteropus alecto
GGGAAATAGCTGGACACAGATAATTGTACATGTTCAAAAAGTCAAATTTTGTGACACAAAGGACAGCGTAGATGCTGTAGCTCAGTGAATTTTATTAATCACCGTTTGATCTTTTGTATTTCATGTTAGATATCTAAACTCTTAGCATGAAGAAATGTTTATTTTGAGAGGTTTTCAGGAGACCGATAATTGTACTTCAGATTATAATATATCCTCAGGGATACTCCTTCCTTTTTTTTCCTTTTTCTTTTTTTCTTTTCATTGTTAGGTTTCTGAATCAATTTAGCTATCGAGCTTTCAGATATGAATATAAAATGTGTATGTGCAGAGGGAGCAACGGGGACAAACTCAAGACAATGTCCTAGGAGCAACAATGTTAGGAAAAAATTAAGGTCTTAGACAAACTTTAAATGCTAGGAAATTCCCAATTTATAGTGCCTGCCAGTATCTCAACACCATGGCGGGGGGCGCTTAACTACATTTTTGGTGCCTTTGGTTGAACCTACATGTTAAAAGACAACGTTAATTGTGAATCTAAATTTGCTTTCTCAGCATCAGACCCTTAATGCTAATAATCTATAGTCGCTTATTGGATGATTATATTGAAGAGGGTTTGGTCCAGGAGTAAAAAGGCATTCTGCAAATGGCATCCTACTCATCCAGACATGGCAGTGTTGTGCTCTTAGCCTCTTCTTACTAGTCTCTCCTGCACAAGCCTTCTCAAACTCTTGGTCATTTTATCATGTGCCATACTTTTTTTTAGCTTGTGCATATCTGAATCTCCTTAAAAGGATTATTAGTGGATGTCGTTTCTGAATTTGTGGTGTCCTGTCTTATATTGGTATGATATTGTTATGAATTATAGAGTTTTACTGATTCTACTTAGAAAAAACAAGGGAAATCTATGTCACATATGCAAAAGAAACATTATCATATTAAAATCAAGAGAAAGAAGAATTTCTCAAATCTAAATTGGCTTTTATAGCTTGTTGCAGGTCACAAAATTATGAGTTTAGCCAAAATTATTTTTAAAATGTAAAAATTATTTAAAATAACTTCAAATTGATAGTTGGCTTTTTAAAAATAAACGTTTTAATATTTATTTATTTTAGATTTGTTTTTTAATTACAGTTGACATACAATATTATGTTCGTTTCAGATATATAACGTAGTGATTGGACATTTATATTCCCTATGAAGTGATCCCTTTGATAAGTCTAGTACTCATCTGACACCACACATAGTTATTACAGTATTATTGACTACATTCCCTATTTTGTACTTTACATCTCTGTGACTATTTTTATAACTGGTAATTGGTATTTCTTAATCCATTTCACTCTGCTATCTGAAAATTTATTTTAAAATCTTAAGTCTTAAATAGAAAGGGTAAAAATAATTGTATTCTAGTTACTTAAAATAAATAAATTCTCTTTTTCCTTCTTTGCAAACAATACAGGCCCAACTATGTCATGCTTCAGGTAAGGCAAGCAAGAATATGAAACCAAGTTTAGTTCTGTGGTTTCACAACTGTATTTGCAGGTAGGGCAACTTGTTTTACCTGGCGGTGTGATGAGCAAATTAAATATCAATATGGAAATAAGGTATAAAGGAGCATAGAGGTAAAGAAATTAAGTGCAGTAAATGTGTGCTCAGAGAGAGGAAGAAATGCCTTACACCTTGACCAAAAAATAATGTCATTCTGTTACCAAAGTATGTCAGGAAAAAAATAACTTCATGAACATTTACCATTGTAAACAAGGTCCATACATTGTAATTTACAAGATAAACCTTTTTTAAACAAGACGCAAATATTTTTCTTCATAAATAACCATTAGGAGAATGTAATAACAGTCACCCAAACGATTTGAAAATGCATTTGGGCTTCTTGAAATAACCTTTGTGTGTGTGTGTGTGTTTTGTTTGTTTGTTTTTGTTTTTTTTATATACCTAAAGAATAATTTACTGAGATAAAATTAATATAACATAAAATTAACCCTTTAAAAATGAACAGAAATAACAATTTTTGTAACTCCCACCTTGGGAGAGTCTTATAAAAAAAGTGCCATAAGTAATTAAAAGAACTTAAAAATGCTACAAGTAATTTTGTCAACTAAAAACTATTATTGATAATACATTTATGGAGTTACTTTAGCACCAATGAAAAGTGAAATATATTGATATGAAAATATAGTCAGACAGACTATTAAACATTACCATTCATTTGGACCAGTGGCTGAGACAATCTTTAAGGTTCCTTCAACACTGAGATGTAAGATGTTCCCTCTGAAGTACAAAATATACAAAGGTCAAAATTTTTTCTTAATTACTCGTAAGAATAGTTCATCCTAAATAAATAGTAATAGACATTGCATATAATTAAGGCAAAATCTATTCCTCTACAAAAGTCCATAAAAGCAATAAAATAAATTCTACATTCTTTTAAATATAGTAATGATAATGGCTATTCTATGCTCAGCATAGATATGACCTGTTGCCACATTTGGTTGTTAGGTGCTGAAAAAGAAACACATAAAGAGGAATAACTATCTTTTTTTTTTTTTTTCAGTGCAGACAAAGTAAATGTCAAATTTCTCAGTAAAATCCATATGAAATGAAAGTTGAGATAGGAAGTGGCATAGCAGGTTATATTTTCTTCTTATATTCTGTTAGAGAAAAATACACAGTCAACTCACTGCTTTTCTGACTGAGACATGTACTAGTGTTTCCTAGTTGCTCCCTGCCATCTCCTACCAATCTCCTACCAGAGAGCTGTCAGCTGACCCCTGGCCATGGCCATTACCACTGATAAGGGGGTTACCAGGTAGAATATGGTCCAGATCTTCCAAGTCAGCAAGAAGTATTTAAGGCATGACAGGCTTGAGTGACCTGTCAGGCTGTGAGATTATGTGAACCAGCTGTGGAGTGGAAGTCAGTTTCCTCAGGACCTTATTTTGCTTCCTCTGTCAACTTTACTTCTGTCTTCCTGTTCCCACAGTAGATCTTTGATGCCTTTCTAGCTGGACTCCAGTCATCCAATCCAGTGCACAGAAAATGAGATATAATTAAACATTATTAAATATTTAAAACCATTAAATGCCCCTATTAAGCTTCTCTAAGATAAAACCGGAGAACAAAATTACAGCTTTAAATTCTTCCTTCTGACAGTCAGGAATTCAGAGGGAGATGTCTGTTATTTCATACCCGATGGTGCCTGTAAGTATCCCTTATGCACATATGAAAGTAGCAACCTACAAGGAATTACTTAGCTTTCCTAATGTAAATAAAAGTTGGTTATATCTATGTTTCAAAGGGGGAATTAAAGCCTAGGTTTGATTAGAATATTCATTTTTATTCCAACCTAGAACTCACAGCATACAAATAGATGAATTCGGCTCGTGAGAGAGAGCAAAGCCAATTTAATCTCTGGCTCCCCTGAGGTAAATGTAGTTCATGGTCCTGCCCCCACCCCAACCTCAGCTATAATCCCTGACTCCTGGAGGTAAAAATGCACTGAAGTGAGGAAAATTTTGCAGCAGGATATAATGATCCAAAATGACAGGGACAATAATGACAATGAATTTCATGTCTCGCAGTCATGAGCTGGAGATGCTTGACTAGGCTGACTTATACAATTAAATGGTTACAGGTACAGCAGGAGATGCAGTTAGTTGTGTGCTTTGGGGAACGATGCCTCTGGCAAAAGGCGTATTGTGGCATCCAGACTCTTTTGTTAAGAAGAAACTATTACTCCTCTAGGCATGCACCTGCAATTGTACACTTTAATAAAAGAAAGCCTAGGTTAAAGATAAGTCTTTTAAGGTGTTGATTTTATCTACTTTGAAAGCTAAAAAAAAAAAAAAAAAAATCAATTACCCAATAACACAAAGGTAATTTTTCCTTTTTGTTTTTCCATTGAGTTCCTGGAACATGTCAGATCTAAAGGTGGTGCCTTTAATGCTCATTTACATTATTTGCAAACACCATTGTTGAATTAATTGGGTGTTATCTACTTTAAATCTGACAGGCACATTAAATTCTTCAGAGTAATAGAAATAGATTGAATAAATAACTGATTGGTGTGGATATACAAACAAAATAGCAGCCATTGTGCAAATTTGGCTTCAGGCTTCTTATCCTAGTTCTTGTAAGGTTGGTAAGGCGATCTCTGAAGTGGAGTGTATGAACCCTGTGGGGCACACGAGACCACCCACTGGGTGTACTAAGAGCATAATAGAACTACTTAGATGTATTTCTATATAAGTGGAATTTTGTATATGGTTCAAATGTCATATATCTATATGTACAATAGTATAGGTATGTATTTATAAATAAACATCCATATCGAGGTTATGTGATGACATTTACTTTTGTAATACTCAACGTGATTTTTCTTTTTTGACCTACTGGGTTAGTAATTTGTCATTATTTTATATCTTTGGTAACTGACTAATTTGAATGTTTTCAAGGTACATGTATCCAGTAAGAGGAAAAAGTCCTCTGGAAGAGTAAACATTACCAAATCACTTCCTTTATTTTTCAAGGTCCAATTTCTGTGGACTTTGATTAAGGGGTCTAGATGAAAACAAAATTTTTGGCTAAGAGGGTTGTTTATCTTGAGAACCTCAAAATTATCAAAATTCAGCATGATACATTAAATCTTGTTTATTGTTTTCATTTTTATTTCCATCTTAATATAAAAATATATATTTTCAATTGTAAAGTTCAATCTCCAAGTAGTTTTTAAGGCTCTGTTTTAGATCCTTATTATTGTACATAGTGAGGTTTAAAATATGTAAATATTGATACATGTAGAAGAAATATATAGAACATATATGTTGTCTTTTTTCTTATGTAAACATTTAAGAATAATCTATAGTTTAGTTTTCTTCTCAAACTTTGTAAAAGTATAATGTTATGTATTTTGTAAGTTGATATAAACACTGTGGAAAACAATTAGTTAGACATTCCTAGTAAAATTAACCTTGTGATTCAGTGATTCTCCTACTGAGTATATGCCCCAGAGAAACTCCTACAACATGGCCACTAGAAGATATGTACAAAAAGTTTATTGCAGCCGTGGGTATTATTTCGAAAAGGAAATATATATCAAGATATTAGGTAGCTAGTCAGACATGAGCAACAGGGGAACAAAGGAATATGAGTTCAGCCTAGAGAGTACCCAAAGAATATTCCAATGGTAGCAGAATTCTGGGTATGCACATGTGCACTAGGCAGAGTTTTATAGCAGCCAGGTGTCAATCAAAATGACCTCACTTGCCAATCACCTAGGAATGCCTTGGGAACCACCTATCACGGCCCAAATATAAGGCAGACATTCCCGCTTCTGGGTCCTTTTTGCCTTTCTGGGCTCCTCTTTTGCATTTCTGGGTTCTCTCTCTTTTTGCTCACCTTTTGTTGCCTTTTTACTCTTTTGTGGCCATTTTGGCCCCTTTGTGTTAGTTCCAGCACTGGGACCATGTGCCTCCTTGGGGAATATTTTGTCTTTTTCCATGTGCCTCCTTGGGACATTCTTTGTCTTTTTAAAATGTATTTTTAATAAAACTATTAAATCTCAATGACCTGTGATTCTTCACTGCATCATTTGAGAAGAACCGAGGAAAATGCTAACTACACGTCTGCGCCGTCATTATCCCTCTCCCTCTTCACTGCTATTGGGGTGACGCTGAATTCCATTTGGCCCCAATGGTGACAGATAAATGAATAAATAACCTATAGAGTAGTCACATGATGGCATTGAAAGTGAATGAAGAAAGCTAAGCTGAACAACAGGGATGAGTCTTAGAAAAATAATGGTGAAAATGTCACAATAACTTGCCTCACAATTGTAAACATCACAATAATACTTGAAAATGGCTCTCCAAAGTAGTTCAGTGTAGTTGAAACAATTAATAGTATGGAAGTAGACAAATGAGGTTTACAAACTTTATTGAGCCCCACATTACAAATCTGTGAATTTAGGTTTATAATGCATAACTCATAGGGTGTTTCGAGGTTTAAATGAATTAATAAACGTAAAATGACTTTACAAAACGTTATTTTAAATATTGTTTTTTTAGATCAATTTTATGTATATTCTACAGTCTATCAAATTTCTACTTTTCATGAGTATGTTCCAAAACATCAGTTCCACAAATGTCTCTTTATAAGTTTAAAACTTGCAGATTTTCCCAGATAAGTTTGTAAAACATTCTTAGGAAAAAGGAAAATATTGTGCATATAAACATGCTCTAATTAAGTACATAATCTTTGAAATTTAAGAGTTAGAAAACACAATACTTTAACTTACTCTAAAATTATCTACCTCTTAGACATTGATTTAAAACATTTGTTTTAATATTTCTTTTTTGTGCATATGCAGTTTTACACTTACAGATTAAATGGATAATTTTTATTTTGATTTCCTACTATTAGCTTTTCCATTGTATTTTTCCTCTTGTTTTCTGTGAGTTACATAAATGAAACTGACATTATTGCTCATATAGCAGGCATATTTTTTTTGCCCCCAAATGCTGCCTTTTTGCTATTCAGTATATCTGGATACCAACTAATGCTAAATGAAGTTTGACATGTACCCCTAAGAAACAAAACTTAGAAATTGTGACTTCAAAGGAAACCTTGAATAAATAGGACACATTTGTGTCCACCCAGGCTAACATCCAACATATGCTTTAGCTTCCTGATGATGAGACAGAGCAAAACAGCCCCTAGGAAAGTTTGCAATTGTTTATTGCTCACTTGACCAGCATGTATTAAATACCAGGCTTTCATCCTCTTATAATTAGTTTTTTTGAGAAAGTAAAAAGCACACAAAAGTAGATTTGATCAGGTATAGGATACTGAGATAGTAGTCCTCCATATTGCATTCTGTATATAAAAGCTTATAACCAGTGGTAAAATTCACTAATAGTAGGATATGTATTCATATAAGTTGTTTGAACAAATAGTTCTGGTGGGTTCTCAGTAAGTTATCTACCTCTCACACACTGTTGCTCATTTGACCCTTTTTGAAAAGATGTCGGATCAAAGGCAAAAGCTCTTGTATCAAAAATATCTATTGCCCGCCCCTTATCCCCACTTTACTCATTCATTCAAAAAATATTTTTAGAGCTTCCACTATTTTCCCCAATGCATTATGCCGAGCATTAGGGCCAAAGGCATCAAGGACAGAGCTTTGAGCTTTCAGGTTCTGAGAGAGGTTACTGCATATATGCCAAATATTGTGTCAAATACATGGTCGCTACTACCAACAACATTTTACGTTTGTGTAGCAGAATATGGTTTTCAAAATATTTTTTCCCCTGTAAATTATCTTAGTTGACCCGGCTCAGTATGTATGCTGAGATGGGATATCATGACCCCTATTTTAAAGGAAAAGGATATCAAAGCTAAATATTTGGATCAATATTTTGGACATGTGCGGAGGTGAAAGTAATTTTTTTTCCTTGGCAAATAAAAAAGCTTTACAAATGCAGATTATAACATCATAAGTTTTTTTCAGCTGCCATTAGGTTTTAAGTCTGTCACTCATTTAACAAAAAGCAACCAAATAGTTCAACAAAATATACATATTTTTATTAAGGGAAACTTCAGACATGTGCACATGTCTCTTGTAGTTTCATAACTTTAGCTCCTGATTAAAAAAAAATCAGCCCATAAACAAAATCCTGGTTTAGAGTCACAAATGTCTATTTATTGTTAACTAATAGGTTTCCTGTCTTGTCCTCATGGTTTTATTTACTGGTTTCCATGTATATACTGTACATTCACAGTTAGGCTTGTTCCATTAATCCATTGCTACATAAGACACAACACCCAAACTTAGTGGCTTACAACACCAGTAGACACTCTCATAATTCTGAGAATGTATAGGCTCAGCTGGGTGTTTCTCACTTGGGATTCCTCCTGTGATTGCAGTGAGATGGTGGCTGAGACTGGAATCTTCTGAAAGCTTTCTTACATACATCTTTGGCTCTTAGGCTGAGAAGGCTGGAACAGCTAGGGGCTAGCTCCTCAACTCTGTCTCACTATGGCTTTTCCACATGATTGGGTTGGACTTTTACATAGTCAGACTTTTTACATGGTAGCTGGCTTGCCCCAATGAGTATACCCAGAGACCAAGGCTTATTAAAAGTAAGTCTTCTTCTGATCTAGCCTAAGGGAAGTCACACAGTGTCAGTTCTGCCACATTCTGTTAATTAAAATGAATCACAGGGGCAGCCCAGGTTTAAGGGATAGGACATTATGAAAGTAAGAAAAAGAGGAAGCATAGTTTATTGGGGGGAAATGGGACATCTATGGGGAATAACTGCAAGGAGGCTGGGTCAAATGGTTTTGTCAAAAATATTTTATAGATGTGGTATGGATTTTTATCACAAGTCTATTTGCCTCTTTTTTTTTTTTCTAATCAGTCATCATAATCATTGCCTAGGTCAATTACAGTATTTCATTTGAGGTTAAGTACAAAATGGTACTTTCCTAACTCTGTTTTATTTGTTGGATTACTTATAATTTCCCTGTATCAACTCTTTGCCTATCTTTAGTTAAATTTTGTATAAAATCTGGAGAAATGCTTGATTCTTTCAATTACTTACTAGTTTTCAAAAATGAGTTGCTGTTCTAGCATCTTTTAGTTGTAAAACTATTTTTAGATTACCAACTAAACTCATGACTTTAAATATATTTGCTGTGTGTCAATTTATTAGTTACTGATGTTCAAATTGCCCTATCTCTGGCTCATGGGCACCTCCTCAAGTTGGCTCTGGAGCCCTTTTGATATGCTGTCAATGGTCTGTGATGACTTCTGTGCTATCTGCTATGATAAGTCATTCCAGACTCTTCTTGAAACTTACCTGCCCTAGACCTAGAAGCAACCCTTTCTTCAATAAACCTTGACTCCTTCCTGTGGGAAATGGTAATTAGAGGCCATAATCTATTTACTGTGGATGTTTATTGCTATTGATTGTTCATTATTTCTAGGCCTTTCAGTAGTAAGAAAAAAAGAAAATGTTTTGTTTAAAGAAGAAAATCACGATGAATTTTTTGACATAATTCCACTTTGAATTTCAGAGTACATGGCTGTTATTCAACCTCATCTATCGCACTGCTAAAAATATTATTAACAGTGAGCTTTTAGAAGACTCCAGTCCCAGCCACCATCTCCATGCAATCTCACTGCACAATTTAAGATTTTTTTTATTGCATTTTTGTTGATTTTTCTTTGAGTATATGCCAATGGGGATATGTGGACAAATTACTGTCTTTTAAAGTTACAGTTTCTACTAGTGTGATTATGCCACTAACTCAGTACAACAAATCAATTTAATTTTGCTTTAGATCATTAGGGTCTTTTTTTTTAAGCTGTGCTTTTGTTTAATAGTTATGTACAGCATTTCAAAGTAAAAGAAAGACTATTCAAATAAGACTAGCTTTTCTCACTGTTCCTTCTACCCTTTTACCTCCTTCTCCTTAAACATTCCATTTTTTTTAGAATTTTGGTATATACTTTCATTGTATGTATGCATGTGTATGCATGTGCATATAGTATATGTACACTTGTGTTTGCTCCCTTTACCATTTCTTAGCTAATAGTAGTGCCTTGATTTTTTTTCTGCCTAATATAGTGGATATTTTATTCTATAGTATAAAGAACCACAAAATTTTGAAAAGATTTTTTAAAGTCATCCAAGTCCTAATTCCATGGGATTAAGTTTTGTAGCTATGTTAGCTGCTTAGATCAAAATACATCCATTGGTACAGCCTTAGCCATCAATAAATCAAATTTTCAAGTGATTTTTCTTTTTATAAGTGAAAATAAAACCTTATTTTTTTTCTTTGGACACCACAAAACAATGGCACATCCACTAGTTTTATCTGTATAGAGACTTTAAAATTAGGCTGTAAGTCACAAATGCATAATTTTATCATTATATAAAATACGCTGTGATTTGTTTAAAATTGCTAAAACCTAGTTCATATCATCTACTTGTGTTGAGTGCAGTCCACTTAGTCAGACTAAATGCTCATGTTAACTATAGTCTTTTTAATAGATAGGTCTGTTTTATGTTAATACATGAAATTATATATTTCTTAGAAAAATTTTATTTTTATATTGATGGTATATTTAAAAAATTTAGACATGAACCTAATTAATTATAGTTTGAAGGATTAATTAATTAAAAGTTTGAAGGATTTTCTGCTTTTCTTTTAGAGACATTGGGAAAATACACACCTAAGAACTATACATTTTGTTTAAATGTGCCACATATTGAGGCTTAAAGTAACTATCTAGTGCATTTGTCTCAAATCGTAATTCTCCTTTAGAAATACGATCTTATAGGTCACATTTTGAAAGAAGGGAAGGGTGAAATAATGGCCATTGGAATGTGGGAAAATAGGAAATAAAAGCTATAATGATTTGTCTTTAGAAATGAATTTTCTTGGTACCTTATCATATGGCCATATAACACCTCACATATATGTTGGCAGAGTCCCTAGGTGCCCACTGATATACCCACTCTAGCATATTTTCTAGCATTATTTCAAGGGGATCGAGAGTCTTTGCTCAGATAAATGTATAGAAAAAGGAAGAAACAGAGAAAGAGGGAAAAAAGCCAGTAGTCAAATCCATTTGGAGTGCTCTGCAGACAACACAGCAGCTTTCTTAGTGTAATGGGAAGCCAGGCTGGTGTCTAAATTCACAAGAAATAGCAATAATAAAAACATCTCTTCAATAAAAAAGCCCCACACTTTAGTTTCCACTACCAATTTTATAACCAAACCCTGGTAATGTAATATAGAAAAACTGAAAAGAAGTCATTGGTACATAAGTCTTATAAATAAACCTAACACCTTGGTAGGTTATATTCTCTGGAGCCAAATAGGACCACTGTTTTAGAATGTGAATTGCAAAGTGGTTTCATTATTACTATTAATACTTACTCATGTCACACTTCATATTAATGAAACACTACTTAGATCATTATATCTGCCCACAGAAAACATGAAACATCTAACACCTACTTACAAAAGAAACTCAGCTCTGCGTATTAAACACACACACACACACACACTCACACACTCACACACTCACACACTCACACACTCACACACTGACTTCCCACACAGCTTATATAACTACTACTCCTTTACTATCCAAAACCAAATAGGTATTCTAGCATTCCCTGGAAAACTATCGCCAATATATAATTTGCTGTCTATTCAGAAGAATAAGTCTTTTGAGCAAAAGTGGTAAAAGAATACAGTAATTACATGAGCAACAGTCAGATTAATAACAAAATCAAATAATTGTACTTTGTCTTTATGTCAAAGATAATTAACATATAACTCTGAATTAACTTGGGATAGGTAATGTCAAAGCCTCTCAGTTAATTAGAAACTTCATATTTCTCAGTTTTTTAAAATTAATTAATTAATTTTTTATGGTGACATTGGTTAACGAAATCCACTGTTTCATCTGTACACTTTAACAGCAAGATAGATTATATATATATATATTTGCACTATGTGTTCGCCACCCATAGTTAGATTTCATTCTGTAGTTTTTCATTACAGTTTTAACCTGATGAATACAATGATAAATACATTTGGTGATTTGTGCAGTTTTACATCCCCTTACGAAGGACAAAGTCTGACTAAAAGAGAACTAAGATGAGTCTCCAAAGAGTTCTCTCTCTCTCTCTTGCTAATTTTCTCTGTGCAAAGCACTGTACCTCAGTAGTTACCTTGTCTATTTTGGTAAAAGGAGGGTATAAATATATTATCATTAAAGATAATCTGATATACAATGGAATATTACTCAGTCATAAGAAGAGATGAAATACTGCCATTTGTGACAACATGGATGGACCTCGAGATAATCATGCTAAGCAAAACAAGCTAGACAGAAAAAGTTGAAAATCACATGATATCACTTATATGTGGGATAGAAACCTAAAAGCAACAAATGAACAGGACAAACAGAGACTCATGGACATGGACTATAGACTAGTGGTTGCCAGAGGGGAGGGATGTGGGCGGAGCAGGGAGGTAGATGGGTAAGGAGGGTCAAATATAGAGAAGTAGGGGGAGAGTAAAGTGAATAAAGGGGATCAAATATATGGTAGCTGAAGGAAACTGGACTTTGGGTGGTCAACACACAACAGAATATGCAGATGTCAAATTATAATATACACCTGAAAATTATATAACTATTAACCAATGTTACCCCAATAAACTTAAAAAAAAGATAATCTGAACATAGTCAGGATTTACAAATTGAATAAATTCACTATTCTCACCCCTTTAAGAGAATAAAATAAATTCAAATTATCTTCAAACAGCATGTGTGACACGCGTTACTTCTGAGTTGAAGTGCGCTACTCTAGACATATATTATAGTCTTGCCTTATCTGTGTAGACTCTAAAGACAAGTGTCAGTACTTTCTAAAATTTTCTTTTCTTAATTTGGTACTCTATTCTTCTTCAAGATTGGCCTCTATGTATTAGTCTTGGGAAGCTTGGAATGACTATAAAGGAAGCAACACTTTACATGGCAAGAAGAAATAATGTATAGAGTCATATCTTTCTAGATAAGATAGTATTCTTAGTTTTTTTTTTTTATATGACTAGCAATTTTATTCATTCATTCATTCATTCATTCAGTAACCATATATTAGCACTGCGTATATAGGTGATGTGATAGATTCTTTGGAGGTACAAAGAATAACACTAAATGTTTCCTTGCCTCAAAAAGCTCTTGGACTATTGGAGGATACCGCTTAGCAGATTAGTGATTTGCAGTATTATGTGAGAAGTTCTGTGAGTGACACATACCTAAGTTGGCTGCGAGGAAATCTAGAAAAGCTTCCTTAAGTAAGCAAGACTTTGCTCAATTTTAAGAAAAAGAAGTATAGCCAGGTAAAGTCATTGGAAAGGATGTGGAAGGAAATACTGTGGCCAGAGGCAAGAAGGCCCGTGAACACAGGAAGCAGTTGTGTAGAGTTTGAACGTAGGGAGAGTAGAGGTGCGGAGTAGCAAATGGGTTCTGGATCGTGGAAGATCAGTTCTGCCATACTGAGGAGTTTATTTTGAATTCTGTAGGCAGTGGAAATTCAGTGAATGAAAACAGCATTTAATGCAGAGAACTCAGGACCTAGGAAACATATTTGAGTGATTTATGGGACATGTTTTGGATGAGGTTTTATGCTGATTTGAAAGAGCCCAGGCTAAGAGAGAGGCGAAGACATAGGAAAGAGCAGGTATAAGTATCCAGTATCCATCTCTTTGCTCAAATTTCCTGGACAATTCCAGTATCCACTAACTAGATTTTCTTATTTTTTTAATAGTTATGTTTGTGACTTGGTCTTTTTATTTCTATGTCTGCTCCTTCTGATCTTTTGTTAAATCTTCCTCAGTTTGGAAGTGAATTAATAAACTAGTGTCAACTATTTTTCAAATTTTGTTTTCAAGAATAATTTAGCTTTAAAAACTTAAGTATTGTGGACTTTAAAAAAATCTGTAATAGCCCAACTGGTTTATGTCAACATTTTGGAAAGAATACCAGTCTTTAAAACGGCATTAAAGATATAAATCTTTGGGGGAGTGAAGAATGCCTGGTGCATGCTAATTTTATACCTATCCAGGTGGAAGAGAGCGAGAAATAGCCAAAGCCATAGATAGGACAAAGGGATGTCAGTCACAACTTGGCCTCTGTTTGGCCTTAACTTTCGTCACTAATCTCATATCAGTGGTTTATTTATTTATTTCTAACCTCTATCATATTAAGATCTTACTTTGACAAATCACATTTTGATTTATAGTCTGTGCTTTTGGCACGTGCTTTAATAGCATTAGCCAACTCCAGACACACACTGAATTCATTATGTACCTTATGTATGTAAGTAGTAATACTTCCTTTTAATGAACATACGGTCACATCAAAGTGCTGGGAGGTTGTTTTACAAAAGCATATTTGTGCAGCGCTCCTCGGAAGTTTGAGACGTGTGTTAAGTTGAAGACTAATATGCTGTATTTAAAGTTATATTTTAATGGAGTAATATATTATAATTTTGCCCTCTCCTTAAGGTGAATAGACTGTTATAGTCTGAGTCTTTGATTCTTAGGCTTAGGTTTTTAATTAGAATTCAACTTTTTTTTTACATGTAATTTTCTTTTATTTTAGACCAGATGAATTAAAAACTCATAAAGTAAAATTGACTTTGAATATGTATGCTGAACTATGATATGGATAAAGAGTTAGATTAATGACTTTTTTTTCTTATTGTCTTTAGGTGGTAAGAAATGCATAGAATCTGTTTTTATAGGTGACTCCGTCTGTAGCAGCACTAAACCTTGACTGTATCTACTAAAGTGTTTCTTGTCCTTAAAATATGGATACCCTTCCATAAATTTCGAGGGCAGGGCTCTCTCAAGGCAGTTTGGTAGAAGAAGAGAAGTGAACCAGGAACCTGCAGACTCAAGGTCTGGCCTGGCTATAAGCAGTCTTCCAAGGGGAGTGGCTAGCAGTCCAAACCACCTATATTAGCTGACTTGGCAATCTTAATACTCATTTCAGCCTTCATCAGTGTGTGGGAGTCTGATGGTGGGTCTGAGCAGGGAAGCCGTTTTCTCAGTGAAGGGATTATCCACGGGGTCAAGTGCATGATAATATCTTGGCAATTCTTTGGGAGAAGGGGGCAAGTCTATGGAGGATACTAGGCATCTTTTTGAACTAGAGAAATAAAGGCCAGCCCTTGGGGGAAGAGCTAGGCAGATATCAGAGCTCTGACCAAGCTAGCTGAGATAAAAGCTGAGTTCTAGTTCAAGTAGGACCATAGAGTGCAAAGTAGATATTGGGCAGAGACTCTTCTGCTTGGTGTATATGGCAGGTGAGACAGCAGCCTGATAAACATTAGGGATTCCCTTGTCGAGGGGTTCCCTGTAGGCAGATAACAGTTTGTGGGCAGATTCTAATTCTGAAGGGATGGAACTCCTTATATATTGCCAAGTATGATCAAGATTGACTCAGGACGACTCAGCGACTGCTTAGGGCTGAGCCTGCTTGTTGAAGGTTGTCAGTAATTGCATCTGGGTGAGGGTACTTTGACTCTCTCAGATAGAAACTAATAGGATCTTTATTTGACAGTAACCATTGACTAACATTTCCAGGAAGACTTTGAGAATTACAAGAAACTGAACTCACTGAAACATGATATTTGATTCTTTTACTTTTCATTATACAACAAAAGTAAAAATGTCAGTAATAGTCATATGTCCTAGCCTTGTATTTAAAAGTTGAAAGTAAAACTAATAAATATATTTTCAGTTTCGTGTGGTGTTGTATAATGTAAAAATTTATTTATTTTTATATTAGAGGAAAAAGAAGTGCCAGGGTGTGGTTAGATTTTGTTTGTTTTGTTGGTTTTTCACATGTAAGATTTGCTGCATGTTACTGTGCTCCAGCCTTTCAGAGACAAAGGGAACATTTTTTGATATTCTTTAAAACCTTTTTGTGAAAGCTATTTTAATGGCACTATTTAATTTAAATTTATGTAATAGTTTATTAGAAGTGAGTCTATAGCCTATTTATTGAATCACTTTGTCTTTAAGCTCTTGCATATTTATTGAGTGCAGATTTGAATCGAATTCTCCAGAATATCAAATGTCTTTCTCAAATACAGGGGACATCGATTAGCTCTATAGTCAGTTATTCACCCCCACCACCACCCCCAGAAGGGAAGTTTTGAACAACCATTGTTTTATGTTGTGGAAATGTCAACAACACATGTCAGTATACAGGCAACTTCACCTGAACCAAATTAATGATAGATTTTGTCATTGGGAGCCCCCATCAGTGTAATGGTGGTGGTGGCAGCAAAAATAATCTTCCTTCCTTCCCTTCCTTCTTTCTCCCTCCCTCCCTTCCATTCTTCCTTTCTCTTTCTCTTTTAATAAATTTACCCCTTGCCCCCAGCTTTATTGAGGTATAATTGACAAATAAAATAAGATATTCAAAGTATACAGTGTGATGATTTGATATGTATATACATCATGAAAGGATTCCCCTCAATGAGTTATAAAATTTTAACTTTTTTAAAATCAAAATGTGCAAACATACACACAAGTAGAATAGGATTTTGAACCCATCTGTACCATCTCTAGCTATAACAGTTATCAGCTCATGAATAATCTTATTTAATCTATTCCCTCCTTTTCCTCTTTTCCTTTCATATCTTTTTTCTCCTCCTAGAGCAGTGATCAAATCCCTACCTGCCTCTTATTTTGTATACCGAGAATGGTTTTTAAATTTTTAAATGGTTAAAATTTCATGGCACCAAATCATATAAAATTTAAGGGTTAGTGTCCATAAAAAGTTTCATTGGAACACATCCATGCTTATTCATTTAGGCTTAGCCAACAGCAGAGTTGAGTAAGTCAATAGAGATTGTATGGCCTTTACAGGAAAAGTGTGTAAATCTACACCTAGAATATTTTAAAGCATATTTAACTGACAAGGTCTATTGTTTATATTTTTTAACAATATACTGTATAGCTACCATGTCATTACTACATCCAATTAAATTAAGGACAGTTTTCAATATCATCCAATACATTATTCATATTCAAATTTTATGAGATAGTTTGGCGAGATAGAAGTTGAAGTATCATTGAAGGTTGGAACAGTGAAACAAAACTGTGTGTGTGTGTGTGTGTGGAAATGGATTTTTTTTTCATTTAGAAATGTGTATTTTCAAATTAGATAATAGACTTCAGTTATCTAATTTATTTTTCTAGCCCTTTGAAAAGTATACATAGTCATACGGAGTCATCAGCAACTTACTACTCAGGCTAATTTCTCAAAGTAGAAGATGTTTTTTTCTTACTATGTCTACTCCATTTTTCTCCTTTGTGTTCACCTTTCCAGAAGAATAAATCAGTTGGCTTTTAAAATATGACTAGAGCAGTCCGCCTAGTATTTTATGTATGTGGCTGCAATATTGACATAATTTCAATAATAACTATATTGTATATATCCTTCTGTTTGTGTCTTTTTATCTGAATAGCATCAGACATTCCATTAGCTATTGGGAGGTAGTTAGTGACATTAAGCGAAAGGCCCTGTTCGGCTGATTCTCATAGTCTTCTGCCTCGGCACATTCTCCTAGCTATAAAGGTTCAGAATATCTATTTTTTTTATTTCTCTCGGGGTGATCACCTGCTGCTAAATTGATGGGGACTAGCCAAACTCACAGAATATTGAATTATAAGTTGATTAATTTAGACAACAAATAGTTTTGCACCTTTCTATATGCCAGGCTCTGTTGTCCATGTTGGAGATAAATTCGTGGTAGTGATGGTTGGGGTGGATAGAACTAAATTTCTTCCCCTAATTCATTAATTCCTGTAAGAAACAAAACGTTCATGTGGATCAGATGACTCATGGTTGCTGTTAAAAAAAAAATCAAGTAGAACAAACCTATTAAAGCCAAATTAAGATCAGGATTTTGCTTAGTAAATATCAAATTTGAGCAGAAGCAATTGGATGTTCTTACTATAGAGTTTGCATTGGTTAAAGATGTGTTTGTCAAGTGAGCCTGAAGGTTTTGTTTTATAGTTAAAAAGAGAATTAAATTCTTATTTTCTTTCTCTTTTAGAGTTTCAAGCCCCAAATAAAGTTTCTCAATAAACATTGAATTTGGATTGCTAGGACATATTCTGATAACCGAGGAATAAAGATGATTTGGATAACAAATTAAAGAGTGTCTCAAACAAAATGAGAGGGAATGTAAATTTAGTAAAAGGAAATCTTCATTAAAAGTAATAATTTCATTCTTATAATGCTTTCACAAATGCTCTAATTTGTTTATTTCAGTGTCTCTAGAAGATTGGCAGAGAAGTTGGTGTAAACCCTACTTTGCAGATGAAGAACAGACGCTGATGGGTCTGAGAAAAGGGATGTGTCAGGCTGTGTCCTGAACTCAGGTGTCCTGAGTCTCCAGGCCCAGTGCTCTCCCTGGGTGGTAGAGAGTTAGTCTGCTTTTCATGTTAATATGATAGTACACATTCTTTTCAGACAATCAGGACATTGGGCTCTGGTCAGGCTGATTTGATAACAGCTCGATAAGGTGTGGAATCTTCCTGTGATTAGAGAGAGAAATTTGATAAGATACCAGACCGGCTCTGCCACAGATAACGGTTCTCAAAAGGCTGCTTCCACTTAGAATTCCCCAGCTGGTCCTTAGCACAGGGTTCTGTGTATTTATTATGTAGCTCACACTCAGAATCACCCCTGGGGCAGGTTGAGTCATTCCAGCAGGTTTGTAAAAGTTGTGTGCATGTACTCACACACAAATGAGGAGAGGAGTACTGAAAGGTGGTTCTGTGTGAGTGAAAGGATTCACTTACTCTTGCTAGTCCTTTTATGAAAGGTGGATTAGTTTGCTATACAAAGACTTATTTTGTTTTAGAATTACATTCTCGTTTTGTTATAGAATTACAGTTTCAGGTTTTCAGTTGGTTTATCTGAAATTCTGTGATCATAACTTATACAATTGGTAGAGCTGGAAGGAGATCACAAAGTTCCACTCTGTGGCTTGAGCCAATAAGGAAACTGAGGCACAGGGGTCAGGACTTGCCCAGGTTTTTAGTCTCAAGCAAAAGAAAAATAAATATGGTCGACTTAAGAAGAAAAGAACTTTTTGAGAGGACATTGAACAACAGGCAAAAATACTGGGAAAGCTGAAGACAAAGCTTGACAAATAAGGGACCAAAAGTGAATTGTAGCAAGCAAAGCCACAGATGAAATCCTGTACTAGAACCAGTGCAATGAAAATGTCATGCTGATGACCACGCATGGCATCTTGTTCTGCTAGCACTGCTCACAACTCTGCCACTGCTTCTCTTAGAAAGGAGATGGTGCTGCTGTTGCTTTGCCTCTACCTGCAGATTGGATTCTCCACACCCTGTTCCCTGGGTCACTAGCTCTAGACTGTTATCTGTGTTGAGAATGTCCCATTACTGGAGCCAGGTTAGAGGCTTATGTCCCAGGCGCCTTCTTTCTCTCCTGTGGGAGGGGCTGACTCTGCCTTTTTATAAATAAGGCTTATGTGATGGAGAGAAAGGAGGTTAGATGCTGGGAAGCAAAAACCAACAAAACTTAGACAGTTATTCATGACAAAAATAGACCCAGTAGGTGGCTGTTTGAAGGATTAGAACTTGGGTCTTTTGATTTTTCCCCATTTATAGCAATTTATTGATTTCCTTTGTAAAAACTGGCAGAGACTCCCCATTTTAAAGAGAAAATGAAGTCCCCCAGATTAAAATTTAGTGATTCTAACATTTTGAAACACTCATCCCATCAATGCTGTTTCCTCTGGATGGAAAACCATTCTCCTATCTTCCTATTCTTTGTGACACATGCAAAAGAATACCTTGCTTGTCTGGTAAAAAAAAGTGAAGAAAGAAAAGAGAAACAAAAAGAGCAAACAGTATTCCTAAAGTGCAGAGATTTGTGATTTGTCGTTACACATGTCAGGAAAAGTTAGCTACATTGATGAGCAATGAACTGTTTAGAACTAAAGAATATATCTTTTTTTTTTCTTTTAATATTTTAGGCAGTAGCCATATCTTTTAATTAAGGTATAAGGTAGTCTTGACTTTCCAGTAATTTTTTTACCTTTTAATAATAATAGTTAATATTTGTGGGAAATGTTTATAACGTATATTACCTATCTCAGTTATTCCTCACTTTAACCCTATGTCAATCCCATTATCATTCCCTTCATAGAGATGAGTGAAAAGAACCTTAAATGAAGCAACTAGCATGAGGTTTCATACTTGGTGGGGATGAGACTTTAACTGAAGCACACATTCCTTTAAAAGAAGCTTGCAGATCTTCCTATAACTCAAGAGAGAAAAGAAGATGTGTGTGGAGTACTATATTCAGTGATACTTACGGAAAACTGCAGAGGAAAGAGAAAGGCTATGTGCTAAGAAATGGAGAGACTTTTTTGGAACTCGTGACTTTTGCAAGTTATACTATAAATTTGCTCTTGTATTTCTGGGTCCCGGGGTGGCTGGTCCAGTCTGTTTCAATTTTTGCTCCCCACAGTGATACTTAGCTCAATGGTTGGCACATTGCAGGAGTTTAATAAATATTTGTAAAAAAAAAAATAAAAATAAAAATCTCAAGCATTCGCAGAATAGTTATCCTGGGTTAAGACACTATGTTTTCCAGACTGCAGCTCTTAGTAAAGAAAGACACTTATCTTCAAGGCTAGTCAGTCTAAGATGGTTTGTCCATGACTTTAGCTCATTTCACAAGCAAGGAAGAGGACCTGTGGCTTTAGGTCACACAGTTGTGTGGTTTGTAAAAGGGTCTCTCTACAGTGTGTCTTGTTTCCTGACTGTTCAGCTTCATTTCAATTAATTTTTGTCAGAATATTCCTTGTCTCTTTTTTCTTCCTTAAGAAGTATAAAAACCTATTTTTGGCTTATGCTTGAGAGAGAATTATTTGTCTTGGGTAGATATGGTGGTGAGGGGTCTTCATTGCAAACTGATGTATAGAATATTTGTTGTACAGATATAGCTAATGAATACTGAAAGCATTCTATTGTTTGCAGTTTCATTTATGGTTTTATTTTTATTCAGCTCTAGCTAGATTTCTAAGTGTCTGAAAAGTAGAAAATTTCATTAGATTAATTAAAAACTTTTTCAAGAAAGGAGAGTCCTGAGGGTATAGAAACTTTATGTACTTAAATATGTCACGTTAAGGCAATTCACAATGTTTCGTTTACATGGGGCCAAAGACCACAGATCTACACTGATTGCTAATTATTCAGATTGTAAATAGCTTATTCGAGAACTTAGGGAGAGACAAAAGAAGCATAAAGGAACAAAAGGCCCACGATAATGAAAAGGATATTGTGAAGAGAAGGGCCAGGCAGAATTATGATGCAGGTCACATCCTGTGCCTGTATTTAATTGTACCTTTGTATTTGATAATAAAAATGATTACATGCTCAGTGCTAACAGGTGTCCCTTCTTGAGAACCGTAGTATGGATAAGTGACAGCAAATTACTCCAATTCATAAACTTTGAATTTTACGCTTTTATTTTGAGTTTCACTAGTCTATATTAGAAGACATTTCCTGCAAAAATGTACATTAACCCAGGAAGATTTTTAAACTTAATTTCTGATAAGTGTATATAAAATATAGATGAATATTTTAAAGAATGAATGAAAAAAATCACTTCGCAGGCACTATTTATTCAAATGTGGTCATGCTAATATTATAGTCACATTTCTGATAGTTCATGCTTCAGATAAGCTTTAGATATAATTGAAAATTAGCAATGATTATAGTTTATGGGAGGTGGTCTTCCTTTTAGGAGTCAATTGCCTTCTCTGTATTTTCTCTACTTCTTTCTAATCTTGATCACTTTCCCTAACTGCCATGCCTAAAATTTGGCCCCTGTCCCAGGAAGTTGCTCTCCCTGCCACCTATATTTTCCTTTTTTCTATTATTGCAATTTTTAATTGTCTTAATTAATTTTAGTTGGTTTTATCTCTCTTCCGCATTAGAACATCATTCCACAGAGCAGAGACTAGGGTATTCTTATTCTTCCTACTCAGTGGATCCCTGGTGCCAAGCATTATGCCTGGCTCACAATATGTACTCAATCAATATTTGTTAAAGGGATCTGTTACTGACTGTCCTAATCATACATCAAACACTTACTTGCTTCCACTTTATCACTGGCCTTCTCCTTTTGCTTGTGTTTTCACTGAAGATCTTGTGATAGAAGGCATCTTGTTTCCATTGTCTGCTGGGTAGCTAGTTTGAGAGATAATAGGCCCTTGGTTCAGTGGAGACCACAGCCATAGTGGGGGTAGGGCTGAGGGGTTGGAGACTGTTCCTAGAATCTCTAAGCCTTGAGCATATTTCCTTTATGTAATAATCTCTGACCTGTGATTGTGTTCTATAATCATGTACATTAACTTATTTATTTGTTCAACAAATATTTGAATATTTACTAGGTAGAAAATGCTATGGTAGGTACTGGGAAAGCAAAATTGAATAAGATGCACTCTGTTCTTTTAGGAACATATTATTAGAATCAAGTTTCCCTAGGCCTGGAACTGTGACTATTTGGGTGTCCATTTTAAACCCAATTCCTAGCACAGTCCCTGGCATATTAAAAACATTGCGTACATATTCGCTCAACAAATGAGTGTTAAATACAAATGTTTAAGAAATAGTTTGTGCTATAATAAATATATGTACAAAGTGCCATGAAGCTCAGAGGAGAGAAGGCTATTGTATTTGAGAAGAGTCAAGGAAGGTTTTCATTAAGGAAAGATGAAAAGTTGATAGTTCACCAAGTGGGGTAAGATGTTCCATGGAGTACGGACAACATGAACACAAGGCCGGAGGTGTGAAGGAGGAGCAGTGTTTGAGGATTGAGGTCACAGGAGGGAGTTGTGGGCATTGAGGCTGTTAGAATCATTACCGATGCCTTTATTCAGGTACCTGTGCACTAAATAGCTCTTGTGGCACAAACTAATTACATCACCATCATTTATTTATAGCATTTTTACAGGAAAATGGATTATGTTCTAATTAGCCATCTTAGAATACAGTTTTGAAGATAGACCCTGTTTTTTAGTTGGGACTAACTTTATTAGAAAATTGGTTACATTGCTTGTAAAAATTATCTATTCCCACAATTCCACACAACAGCAACCATAAAACTTCAGCAGAATAAAAACAATTAGGATTTGTTGCTTATGCATTGGATTGGTTAAGATTCTTCTGGTCTGTGCTGAACTTGCACTCACATTTGGAGGTGTTGACTGTCAGATGATGTAAGATGGCCTTGGCTGGGATGATTGGGGAAACTTGCCACATGCCTCTCATCAGAGTGTCCATCGTTTTTATGACATTGGCATAGCCTCCTTTTTTTTTTTTTTCTACATCTACTAACGTTCCATTCACCAAAACAATTTTTTACATGGTTGAGTCTAGAGTCAGAGTGGGAAAGGACACTGTGAAGACACAAGGCAAATGGCACAGCTTCAGGGAGGGGTGAAGAATTGGAACAATTTTTGCAATATACTACATAGCCTATGAAGGCTGATCAAATCATGATTTCAGATCTGATGTAAGAATATGATTTCTGATTTTATTTTTCTGATTTGCTTTATAAAGCACCTGTCATTTGGTCTTTATTAATGTCCATTCTCTTTTCAGACATGAGAGTAACCAGAAATCAGGAAAAAGTTGCAGTGAAATCTTGAAAGGATAGTAGCTATGGACGATCAGCCATTACATTCATTGTATAATTTCAGAGGTTCCACCCAATTCCTCTTTTTTTATAGGACACTAAAGCCCAGAGAAGTACTCAAAACTTGTGACCTAATCATTCCAAGTCCAGAGCCATTCTCCACTGTATCTTGTAAGGTGCATGCTTCCTAAATTGTTTCATGTGTCTCCCTGATCCCCACCACTAGCCACAAAAATTATAACTTTTATAAGTAATATACTTTTGGAAATTTTACTGTCGTCACAATTTACCATGAAAAGTATGTGTTCATTTTGAGTTTTCCTTTTTCAGTTTATTCATCATATGTACTTAAACCAGAATTTAGTAATCCCTTCCCCTCCACACGCATGCACACATTTTTACTCTTCCTCAATCTGTACTCTTCCCATCAGACAGGGCAATTTTAAATATAATGATTATATTAAATCAACTTGAGTTTGGTAGGTTATTAGCCTTTGAATTATCTTTGCCTGACTGCTAAGGAGAAGCTGCCTGAGAGGTCATTGTGACACTGTCAGTCTGAGACATTGAAGCGTGCCTTGTACATTTTGTTAAAAATGGGATTAAATCTTTAAGGAAGTACTTTTTCTTTCAAGCTTCCTTTTTTTCCCCCTCCTTCTAGAAGCAGAGTCAGGGCACAGGGAGATGGAAAGAAATATTTTTAACATTTAACATTGGCAATTTTAATTAACAGTAAAGTTATGGACAAATGCAATTTTAAAGACTATTTTTTCTAACAAACTTTCTGTATGAATCCCTGGGTTCACATAGCTAGGTCTGTACACTGTAAATGGCCATTTAAAAGTGTGCTGTATTAAAAGATTGTATGTAGAATTTCATAGCATCACAGAATTTTAGATCTGAAGGACCAAGGTAATTTGTTACTTTTTTTTTTTGTATTTACTCATTCTTCATACCGTTTACACATTCAATGATTATTTTTCTCTTTTCAGCTATTTTGCATGTTAACTTAGTTGCCAAACTTTGAAACCCTCCAAGGAGTGCAATATTGCTATGTCTCCAAAATATTTATATTTGAGGTCTATTCTATCATTACATCCTAAAATATTTTTCATTTAAAATCTCTCTCACTGTCCCGTGTGCAAGGCCATTGAGGAGTAAGGCAAATCCTTCTCAACCACCACTGACCTACATTCTTTTTGGTGGATTGATTTAACATTTTGTTTTTCTAAACAAGGGAAAACAGTTATAGTTCCACCTCTTATGTGCTTCCTCTCATATGAGTTGTAAGTTCAGTATGTGCACATATGTAAGATTTCAAGTGCAAAAGGAGAAGAGTAGGAAACAGATTTTCACAGTCCCCGTCTGGATCCTTGTGTTGGTGCCAATGGAAAGCTATTCCCTGATTAGTGAATAGTATGTTCCCTGGCTCAAAGGCAACAGATTTGAAAATCCAAATTTAATAAGCAGATCAATCGGGTGGGGGAATTGAGATTATTGTATCGCATTCCAATGACATGCAGTGTTGTCAAAAAACTTTTTTTCTCAAGAAATAAAATTTCAGGAGGCGTACAGATACCTTGCAAAATGTCAGGAGAGGGGGCTGGGAGGAATTTAGTTAAGAAGAGTGAAAATATACCACTTATCCCAGGAAGCATACACTGTGAGCATCTGGGTATCTGAGGGTAAAGGGTGAATTTAATGTGGGTAAGGGAGTAGGTAAGGTTTCAAAGTTTGGCAACTAAGTTAACATGCAAAATAGCTGAAAAGAGAAAAATAATCATTGAATGTGTAAACGGTATGAAGAATGAGTAAATACAAAAAAAAAAAGTAACAAATTACCTTGGTCCTTCAGATCTAAAATTCTGTGATGCTATGAAATTCTACATACAATCTTTTAATACAGCACACTTTTAAATGGCCATTTACAGTGCACAGACCTGCTATGAATCCAAGGAGGTACATGAATTAAACTGAATGTCTGCAGAGAAAGGAGCTTCTGGGTGAAGGTGTGAGCTCCTGGGCCCAGAGAAAAGTCAATTTACTCCTCAGTTTCTAGGAGCTTTTAATAACTGTGTTTGCTTTCCCCGGCAAACAAGAGGAAGGAAACTTGTGGGATAAGTCTTGAGGAAATCATTCATAACCATTTTTCCTTCCATCCCACTTATTCAACTTAAATATAAAGGCTAGTTTGGGTTTAAGTTCAGATTTTATGCATTTCTGAGATTTCCCTGATCCCCTTAAATTTCTTTAACACGAGACAAAGCATTCAATTCCATAGTTACAGATAAGATTGTAAATCTATAAAGACTATAAAGTTTTATAAAGTGTATACAAAATTATGATAAAGTTAAATCTTTAAGACTATATACCTGAGACTATAAATAATCTTATTTATCTATGGAATTTGGCTACACTTAACACTTACTGGATACCTGTTCTGTGCTTGCTACTAACAAGGGAAAAAAGAAGATGAACAAGTAAGGCTGCCTGCTTTCCCATGACTGGGATAAGGAGACATGAAAAATTGAGTAATTACAATGGAGTGTAAGTTCTATGAGAATAGCGATCAGAAATATGCCATATCGTTCTCACTGTTGTGTTCCCTGCATTTGTTACAGTGCTTGACTCATAACCAAAGCTTATAATTTTTTTCAGTCGATGGATACACGGATGAATATAGTATCATAAAGACTATAAAAATGTATGTACAAGATATAATGTCTACTCAGAAGAAGGAATGAACAACTTTGCCTTAGAGGGATGCAGATGAGGGACGACTTCATGGGGTGATGTTTGAACCAGATCATGAGAGAGGAATAGGAGTGGTCCAAAACTTTCACAGTGGTATTCCAGCCAGAAAAATGAGTGTGGGCAAAAGCAAGATGTGAAATGACATAGATGTTCAGGGAGTTGCAAATAATTTGATGTTCCTAGATAGTGAAAATAATGGGAGTAGGATTCTGGCAGAGGAGCCTCATAGCACCAAGTGCCTTCTTAAATAAGTACTGCTGGGTATCAGAGCAGGCATGCAAAATAAGGACTGAAGGAACTTGTTTTCACCTCACACTTTTAATTGAGGTTGATCTTGTTTACCTTCCGAAGTATTGGGATTTAGAAGCTAATTAGGGAGGCATTTCTTAGTATAGAAGTAACAGAGCCTGATGACCCAATCCAATAGTTCTAATAAGATTTTATATTTTAAAAAGGTACAAAAAAAGATTTTTTTTTGAAGCTTAGAGTTTTATTACCAGATGATCGTGTAATAGATATATGATTTTACCAAGGAATTTGTCATTTAATAAGTGGGATTTCTGCCTGGTTCATTTGAACAGTGACTTCATATAGGATTTAAAATAGTTAATTTACACATGGTTTTCCAGAGACTTCTCCTGTGTGTAAATCAAGGCACACCTGGATGGATGAGTGTTTCGCTACCACACAAATATGACTTGGACTTTTTGTGATTTTTTTTTTTTCTCTTAGAAAGATTGGATGGGATGGGTACTCTCTTTAGACGTATACTCTCTTTAAAAAGAAGATCTGTGATGGAATTTTTTCTTTCGTTTCTTTGGACTCTTTGTATGTATTTAGCTTTATGGAGCATATTTCAATTTGAAGTAAGGAGCCTTACATTAATAAAAGTTGGTTTCTTAAAGTATACCTTACTGACTATTTTATTAGCAACTTTAGGGTCATGCTGAGTTGGAATTAATAGAATGCTACCGTTCTTCCCACTTCTAGCTCAGCTACTGCCGATGCTATTGTTTACTTTCTTCTACTTTCCTTCTATTAATTTTTAGATAAAATAACTTTTCATCCTGCATTTTGAAGTTTAATGTGCATTCTTGACTTGATAGAGGATTTAATTTTGAGGGAAAGGTTCTTGGCCGATTGTATTAGTTCAGCAGTTTTAGAATAAGATGTTTTCAGGGAGGGGCAGCAGCATCTTCAGTCATTGATTCTCTCTTTATAACTTTGCCCTTTTAGCTGGAACAGATTACCTAGGTAGTGCTTCTGGCCCTGCACAGACTGAATCACAAGGAAGAAACTTTACATAAACCATTTATACTAAATGTTTGGTATGCTGGCAACATAAATCAACAACAATATTCATTACAAATTCATCCCTTTATCAGTATTATCTTGATAGAAATGATCCCAATATGTGGAAATTTGAACCCTGCTTCAATACATCTAGCCCTGGGTAATTAATTATTCAGGGCACAGAGAACCTGGCCCTTGCAATGTAGAGTAATTCTTCCTGGTCAGCGTTAACTCCACTGGCAATAATAAATAGAAAAAGTCTCTAGTGATGCCAGTATTTTAAAGTGATTAATCATTTTTCCCCCCTTCTCCTCCCCCTTAGTTTTCTTTAACTAGGCTTTTTTCAGCAATAAATCTTTAACAATACAGGTAGGAATTGTTCAGTAATTAAATTTTGCCCTGCTTAATTTCTTACCTTTTATGTGTGATTTAAAAAATGTTACATTTTAAGGAGCTCTGATCAAAATTCAAACCAAGAAAAATCCTTTTACAGAATACTGAGAAATTCTCTATGGAAGATTAAGCTTTTGATTTTGAATATTAGATAGAGCACATACTCATAAAAATTGTTAATCAACACCAGTTGGGGTGTCAAATATTCTGAAGTTTTGAATTGCTTCACTTTCATGCATACGGGTTGTCTGTATTGGGAAAAGTCTGACATATACATATGTTCCCAAACTGAGAGAATAATTACTTATTGCTTAACTTTCAGCTAATTGATATGAGCTCTGTAGGAAAAAAGGGACTTTTTTTTGCTTTTTTTGCGGTTCAAAAGTGCACTTGCCAAAGTGACAGGTAAATGCCTGACCGAGAATGACCATGTATTTTTAAATCATGCCCTCTAGAGCTGACCAGCCATCAGTATATTCTAGGTGACAGGAACAGATGTGACATATCTGTTGTGACATACTTCTTTACCACCAGTCTGTGGCTTGAGGTGACTCCTGTCCCTCCTCTGATGCTTTCCCCTGCTGCAGGACAGCACAACGATGCACGGATGAACCTTGCCATTGCTCTCACTGCTGCCAGGTATGGGGCTGCCACAGCTAATTACATGGAGGTCATGAGCTTGCTGAAAAAGAAAGAGCGTGAGCGGCGCACGGTGCAAGGATGTACTCACAGGTACGCCAAGACTCTGGCAGGGGTATTTTTTAGCATCTTGCCTTGCCTATGTAATGACTGAATTATAATTTTTCTGTCACTTCTCTTTTATTTAAGCCAGATTTCAGAGTCATCTTAATTACATTCTTTATTGTCAACAATGACTGGTTTAACATGAAAATTTTCCCTTGTGGGACTTGCCAATTTTCCCCTTTGTATTAAATACTACTACTAATAATGATAATAATAAGAAATGCCCACAAAATTCCCACAGATATGAATGCATTTCGTTTTCTTTACAGAAACATGTTATTAATAAAATGAAATAAATGTGCCAAGTTTCAAAGTATCATTTAGACAACGCAGGCAGTGCATTTACATGTCGTTAAAGTCAATCACCTTAATTTTGGTTAGATTTTCATTCTTGTCTCGGTTTTATGGCCATGTAGGCAGTTTCAAAACTACATTGTTTCCTTGAAGAAAACCAACACTGTGAAATGTATTGTGTCATGGCAACATTGTTTACACATTTGAATTTTACGAAGATGACAGCTTATTTACTCATCTCACTTTCTCCATATTTGGCACTTTGATGCTAGGAATTTTGCAAAATAACTGAGAGCTGAAATGAGAAAGTAGCATGCTTCCCCCCACACCACTTTTCAATTTGGACTTGTTTTTGGCAATTTTACTCAGATGGGAGCCTTTTGTGTGGCTTTAAATAACTCTGGCTGCTCATGTCTCTTAGTGTGGTATACAATATACTTCACCATAGTTTAAGTTAATAGATGAATGAATAATCCAAAGCATCAGTGAGCAGAGAAACAAATGGGGTGTGTGACTGATGCTACTTTCTTTCACAGGGCAGGAATTTGATGTGAGAGCCAAATGTGTTATCAATGCCACGGGACCTTTCACAGACACTGTGCGCAAAATGGATGATAAGTGCGCCACAGCTATCTGCCAGCCGAGTGCTGGTGTCCACATTGTGATGCCTGGTTATTACAGGTAACTGTCTTCCAACTCAGTGATCCTCACCAAAGAATGAGAACCACAGAAATTATCTGTATTTATTCTTTTAGCACACCTTACTTAATAGTAGATGAGGAGAAATATGTCTAATCACTATGTTGTACACCTAAAACTAATAGAATATTGTATGTCAACTGTTATTAAAAAACAGACAAACAAAAATGAGGAGACATAAGTAAAGGAACTCATCCAAGACACAAAAACAAACCAGACTTGGGAATGTTTTAGCTTTTATGGCAATACTCCTTTCTAGAAGTTAATGATTTGGAATCCATTTTTGTACTTTATTCAGTATACGTACCTTGAGAGATTAAGCCTTAGTATTTGTAGATTTTCATTAAAACATTAAAAGTCAATTTGGTAAAAATTTTCATAAAGGACATTTTAATTAAAAAAATTAAAAAGTTAATTTTATAAAACACCCAAATTTGCTTATGAAGAAGCTGAAAGTAAGGACCACTCAAGTATTGTTATATTTATAAATTATGAAATACCCTTTGAAAATATTGTAGTAAATAAAAATCAGGTATAATTTCTAATCAAGATATTAACAAAGATAATCAGAAATCGAACAATAGGGATAGAGATAAAATAAAAATATCTATTAATGGAAAATAGTTAAAGTTGGGTGAAGGGCACATTAAACTATTCTATTTTTGTAGATGTTAAAAAATTATGAAAGGAACATTTATATGGTCCTAGCTAAGAAATTAACAATGGTTACTCCTAAACTACATCAGTGGAAAAAATTCATATGACAATGTTAAGAGTATGTCACATGTATACGATTTTTATTTTCATGTGTAGTAAATCTAGCAGGCGAACTAGTTATTCTATATGAAATAGTGACTTATGCTCAAGGTATTTATTATGATATTATTTGTAGCTGAGAAATATTAGAAACCACTTCATACCCTAACCTTAGGAAAATAGATAAGTAAATTATGTGTATCTGAACAAGGGAATATTACATAGTCATTAAAAATCATAAATAATTTTAATGTCCTAGGAAAATGCTAATGATCCGGACTTTCTAAACAATGTCAGTTTAGAATGAAGGACACAAGATTATATGTGCAATATGATCTAAAAATTATAAAAGTATATAAAGACTAAAAAATATGTTAAATACTAATGGTGATTTTCTCTAGGTAATATGATTATGAGTTAAAGGTGATAATTTCTAGGGAATGCGTTTAGAATGAGAGTTATCACTGCTGTTTTTTCATTAATGACAAATAAATTAATATTTGATAAAATAGATGTATGAATCTATCATATTTTGTTTAATATCTGCATTCTCCTGGAACACTGTCCTGCTATGTAATGGATACTGCTGCTTTAGTATCAGTGTTTCAGTAACTAAATATTCCTGAAGAAAGCCCAAGATACACCTCATTTGTATCAAATACACTTCTGCCAAGAAAAATATTAAAGATAATTTTTTATCCAACAACTTCTAAGATTTATTTCTCATTTTCTAAATGTCTATATTATTGGTTGATAGGTGTTAGTATTTTTACTTAGGACTGGAGAAACCAGGATGCTTCCACTCTTAATAATAAAAATTTATGCAGTGATACTTAATAGAGTTTTAAAAACTGCTAGCCAGAAGTTTAGTTCAAATGAAAAGGAAAGATGTAAATATATGTAAATGTTATAAATGTTTCTTGTATATAAAGAAATTTTCAACAGTAATTCCAGATGTAATTGTATACGTTTATTTTGTTTTGGATTAAAAATATGCAAGACCAGCTAGTTTAAAAGTTTTTTGGAGAGGTTTATTTTTTTAATATCTCTTAGAGTATAGATCTAATACCTATAGACATACACATCATCATAATCCTTATATTTGTTTAGATCTTACTAGAATTAACATAATTTCTCATGTGTTTTCTTCACTACTTTCACATGACTTCAGAGGACATTTATTCCCTATGTTAATTTTGCCACTTAATAATGACATCATTTGAGACTAGCCACTGTATTCTCTGAACCTCAGTTTGCCCTTCATTAAAATGAGAAGACATTCTGCTCTTTCAGAGTGCACAGAGGAGACAGTATGAGTGAGTTTTAAGGCGATACTTTGGTGTCAAGTTTCCTGGTGTCAAGTTTTGTTGATCGGTTTACTTCTTGCTAACTGTGTGACCTTGGCAAGCTGCTTCTTTCAGCTTCTGGTTCCTTGTCGTATGATAGTACTTAATGTGTATACATTTTGACAATGATCCTTTGATTATTTTTTATCTATTTTGTTGACCGCTATATCCCTAGCTCCTGATATAGTATCTAGCACATAATAGTGACTGGTAAATACTTTTTGAATGAATTCTACTCATTGTTTTTTGTGTTAACTTGCCCAAATTGAGATTGTTTTTTTAAAAAAATTAAAATGTTATTATAACACCGAGGGAATTGTTAAGCATAGAGAAGTTAAAACAGGAAAATAAAATGATTCTTTGTTTTACTAGTTTTACTGCTCAGAGAACTGTGCAAAAAATAAAAGTAATCACTATAGAAAAATAGAAAGATACAAAATGAAAAGGGAAAGCCTCTCTCTTCTTCCTCATGCCCCTCACCTTATCACCCCACTTCAGTTCTCAGGTAATCGGCAACACTTCCTTCTGATTCCTTTAAAAATTTTTACTTGAAAGAGGTCATGCTACATATATTGTTCTGTACTATGATTTATAATATGCTAATTACAGAGTAAATAGATGTTTCTTAAGAAATATAAATATATGTCACCTGGATGTAATATTTTCAAAATAGAATGCCTTTCTTTATCGTAAAAATTTAGCATTAATTTTGGGTCCCCTACCCATCAATTATGAAAGTGTTAGTCAGAGGTGGGTCTGTCTCAGTCTAAGATGCAGTGATTGATCTCATCCTACTTTGGAAGAAATGAATATCCCCATGTTTAGCACTTTGAACTATATAACCACTACCCAGCCTGCAGGAACCTTTAAGGAGTGGTCTGGAGCGCAGTTCCTGTTCCAGCTCTGTTGCAGATGAGACCCTTGGTTTGAGATTGCAGCTTGGATTAAGGGGTTATTTCCTCTTTTATCATGGACCTGGAGCAGCTGTAACTCTAGCATCCCAGAGTATAGTTTTGCTCTCCATATCAATTCATTCTCTTGGATGGGGTCAGGAGTTCTGAGACTGAAACAGTTCTCTAGGTTCATCAGTCTGTCGCACTCAGCAATTATAACTCGAGGGTTCGACTAGGTGCTCAGGATGAGTTAGACTTTCTGGGGCTGCTCTATAAACTACCTGATAATTACTTAAGACCTAACCTTTCAATTAGAACCTACTCAGTTTGGAGATGCAGTGAGTTCACTTGCAACTGATCTATTGAGTGTGGGCTGCTAAATGAAGAGGGAGGACCATGTGTGCAGTATGTCATGTTGGGCTGTTTTCAGAGTACTTTTATGGCATTTATTAAGCTTGTTATGACCCTCAGATTCCACCTGTGGAATTCTCTTGTGCTATGGTAACAGCTTTCTTTTTTGGGGGGTTGGTGGGGAGTATTTTAATTTCAGAAAATTCAACACACAGAAATCATTTATGTTTAAAGACACTTTTGTTTATTTAAGAATAAATCTGGAATTTTCATTACAGTTGTGGTTATTTTTTACAAAAGCAGCAACAATACAACAAATGACTGAAATACATGGAAATAATCATCTCCTTCTTCTAGCCTACAGATGCTTTTTATCATTGACAAGAGGTCAATATTTTTTCTGTATGTGTGTGCATATTGTTAGCTCTAACACTGATTGCTAAGTAGTTAACAATACATTGATTTCAGTTTAAATAAAGGTACTTCAGCAAGGCAGTGGTCTGCATGAGAAAACTGTTCATTACGTTTAATCCTAGACATACACATTAATTAGCAGCAAGCTTTTGCTCCTGATTTCAAGTGAATCATACATATTGAAAATGATCTATGCCTCACTGTATTGTATATACCATTACCATAGTTGATATTCATTTTCAAACTTCACTGTGACCTTGCGGAATTAATCCTTCATATAAAAAAATAAATAAATAAATAATTCTTTTCCCGAGAGAGAGTGTGAATTAGGTAATTCAGAACTGATGAAAGGTATTTCCAAATGGATTCTTAAATTTTTATACCTTACATTAATAGCTTTGTCTTCCCTCTGTGCTTGTTAATTTTACGTTTGACACATATGTCTTCACTTAAGCAGTTGATTCTCTACAGGTTCCAGTTACACGTATTGGTAACCATCACCTGCACCCTTTAAATTGTTTTTATTGCATTGAAAGGTTTTAAAGGATTTAGTAGTTGTGCTTTTCTAACAACATTTCATGTCTAGGATCCTGACTATTATATTGTAATGCTAAAATTGATCAGGTTTATTGAGTTATTTGGGCATATCATGTGATATCTGGTCCATAAAATGATTATATATAAAACATATAATTTTTTTCTTAAATGTTAGAATATGGAATTTCTCTTTTTGTTTCAATATAGTGCTATTTATCTAATTGAAAACTTGAACTCTGAATGAATTCATTTCTAATTTCAAAGTGACCGATTTAATCTAAGGACATATTAACCCAGGTTCGAATTAAGTGCTTATGAAACACATAATTAACTAGTTTCTTTTAAGATTTTTAGAAAGTCTTATGACAAAGGAAAAAAATATATAGTCATGCAGACTGAAAATATTACTATAGTTTTCAATATATAAAAATGAAAGTAAAAGTCATTTCAAGTAATCCTGAGTGAAGATGAAAGCTGAAGGTTTAAATAATTGACATATTTCTGTGGTGCTTTTTGCCTATGCTAAATAGAACTGTGGCATACTTCTCCTGAGTCTTTCCTGGGTAGGCTGTAGACAGTGATTCCTCTCTACAAAGTCAGTGTAGACATGGCAGGCATATCCTGGGGCTGATGAGTTTGCAAGGAAAGACTAGTACTACTTGTGGTTTAAATAAAGAAGATGCATTAACTAAACTGACTAGATTTCTTTTTCATAAAAAAATATATTTTCGATTTGCTTTTAAATAGTTGTTAGTCTCTCATCCTTACACATTGAATCAATGTGGGTTAAAAAAACTTTTTTTAAGGGAATGATAAACAAAAAGTTGACTGTATGGCCTTTTAAGTTTGTGGGTGTAAGAGGGATTTCTTGAAATTTATCAAATAAAATAAAATGGTTTTCTATTGTAGAAATTTGATTAACAGAAACTGAAAATACCTTACAAGAAACTTTAACCCAAGTTTGTTTTGAGAATTAAAATTGAAACAGTCATCTGAAGATTTGTAATATTCTAATTATATATGACACTTTCAGATTTCTCTCACTCCTTAATAACTTCTCCAGATTTCTTTGAATGGTTAACAAATACATTAAAACAAGTTTCTAGTGATTTAATAATAAAATTAGACAGGTTTTGTTAATGTTTATTTTTTTATAGTTGCCTGTTCTTTCAAGTGTGTTTTATAATTTGGTTTTAGAATATTAAGTACGCTTAGTGAAAATTCTTGATTAATATTTTGGAAGATTTTATATAATCTGTCACAAGAGGCATCTGTGAACCTTGATTTAATAGCATAAGATACTAGCATCTTCTGTCTGTTTAAAGATTTTCCTTGCTAAGACATGCCTCTCTTTTGTGACCTTATCCTAGTACATTGTTATTTAGGTAGTAGTAGAAAATTGAGCTCTTTTCTCATGGATGTACTTCTTGAGATTTCTGTAAAATTGAAATAAAGTAAGAAATCTCATATTTGGTGAAGTGGTACAAGTTCATCTAGGCACAAAACAGTAAAGAACTTTTTGATTACATTTTAGTTTCTAGAAAGTTAGATCCTTCACTTTTCTCATATGCTTCTGAGAGATGTGCCAAATGTCAGATGTCCCCGAAAAACACTTTTCATAGACTTAACTTAAAAAAAGGTTGAAGAACTTTCCTTCATTGGCCATTATAAAAGAAATTATAGACATTTATCTCACTGCCATTATCTGATGTGAACGGTCCAGGAGTATAAAAACACAAACAGTTGTAAGCTGAATTTCACTTTCTTAATTAACTTTGCATTTTTGAGTTGGGGAGGGCTGGTTCTGCTATGGAATATTATTATCACACTTGCTCCATTCCTTTTTGCTACCAAAATTGTTTTTTTTCTTTTAGGAATTTCTAGAGTAGGGTAGCAGCAGTAGAAGTAATAGCTCATGCTTTTCTTGTTTAGATGAAAATGGGTGAATAAAATAAACTATAGATTAAGATTAAATGTTTGTCAATTTCAAAAATAAAAAATAAAAAAATAAAAAATAATCTCTTTACCTCAGCCCAGAAAGTATGGGACTTCTTGACCCAGCTACCAGTGATGGGCGAGTTATTTTCTTCTTACCCTGGCAAAAAATGACTATAGCCGGTACTACTGACACTCCAACTGATATCACACAGCATCCTATTCCTTCGGAAGAAGATATCAACTTCATTTTGAATGAAGTGCGTAACTACCTGAGTTGTGATGTTGAAGGTAACGTTTACATTCCTTTAAGTTTGTCTTCTCTCTTTCACATCTCACAAACCATTCTAACTCTCTCTAGGTAACTACCATGTCTTCAGTCTAACCCACCTTCACACCTGGCTAATTCTTATGTACTAACCACTTCTTCTAGAAGATTTATGAAGACCAAATTATAACAGTGGGAAAAAGTTGCCTTTTTTTTTTTTTTCTATTTTCTACGTCCGCATGAAACTCATACCGTCCTTTTCTGATGATTTCTAATGGCAGTGTTGGAGTGCCATACGTGAGCTCTAAATATATATGCTCTTCAAGAAGAGTATAAAATGTTCACATTGCTGTTTAATCTTTAGAGCTTGGGAAGATCTGATTTACAGATATGGGATGTACATAGCAAATATTTAGATAAATGAGACGATAGAGATATATATTCTAAGAAGCTTAGTGACCTGTTACTAAGTGGAAAGTAGAACGTCAACAACGGATTTAGCTAAGATGGATAAGTAGGCTTGCTTTAATTGAAAAGACCAAAGTTTACTTCTTTCCATTGCTTATCTGGGCATACTTTGGTTTAACGTGAATGTCGTAACATTTTCTCTAATGAACACATATAGTGATTTTTTTTTTTAATCCAGGCTAATTTCAGAAGTTTCCAAACATCATCCTTATGTGTTTCATATCTTGGTTAATAGCCTCATCATCCATCTAATCACCCAAGCTAGAAATGGTGATCTTTCTCTTTCCAAATCCAGTCCAAATTCTGTTTATACTCACTCCGAAGTATCATGTGAATCCCATTTCACTTTGTTGTCCTGGTTCACACCTGTGCCATTTCTCACTTGAACTTTTGCATTGGCTCCCTAACTAGCTTCCATACGTCAGATGTCAGGTTTCTGTTTCCACCCGGCCTGATTTTTTCTTCAGAACTCACTTTCTAAAACAATTCCGATTATCACTTCCCTGCACTAAAATGTCCCTTGGATGTCTCCTCACTGAATTTTGGAACAGTTCTAAACTATCTTGCATGAGATCTTAGGTTTTTCACAACTTGTCTTTTTAGGTTTACATTCGACTATCTTTTGGCAGTCTATGGTCGAATCATGTTGTATTACTATTTCCATATCAGGTCATGTACTTTTAAACCTCCTGCCCTGTTCAGATTGAAGCCTTACTTTGGGATACCCTTTCCCCCAACTTTTCATCTTGGCAAAGTATTATTTATACTTCAGAAACCATGTATCGTTTGTACTCCCATAGAAGGTTGGTCTAGTATATCACATATTATAGGTCATAGTCTAAGATATATTTTTCACTTGGAGTTCTTTGAGGGTAAAGATTCTTTATTCAGCTACAAAGCTTGTTATCTATCTAGTATGCCACTCATGATTGTTTTGAATTAAAATGAATGAGCAATAGGTGCTTTTAGGATTTTTTGATGCTGATGGCAGTTTGATAATCTTTCTATATTAAGGTAGAAAGTTTAAGATTTTTGAAAAAGTCTGTTTATATCAGGAATATTCTATAATGTTAGCTTCAGTGGAGGATATGCAAAGACTTAATATTCATCTTGATGTAACTCACTGCAATAATGATGAGAAATCTAACTGCTTATATGTGCTGTGCGGGAAACAGATATGGTTCCAAAAGGCCTCCATGCCCGTATCATAGGTGGGGATTTCCACCAGTGAAATGAGCTTTGGGCTCTAACAGAGACTGGATGTTATACCCTTCTCTTTTATTTTGCCTATAAATAGGTGGAAGACTTGCAATACCTAGTGGGACTTGGTTGGTCCATAAAGCTTGTTTCAGTTAACGTACCTTTTGGTAGCCAGGAAATTAGTGAAACTAACAGTTTTTGTGAATTCTGATTTTTGGTAAAAGTGGTTGAAATTAATATTTAAACACTGTAAATCAGGCCTTTCTCCTGGTGGTCTGGGGACTCTTGAGATTAAGAGTCCTTCAGGTAGCAAATATCCAGGTTAAAAGCAGATATGACAGCTCTTTCATATACTTCATTTATTTTCTTGTACACCCCATCTATCACAC
>NW_006442484.1:31067691-31080030 GCF_000325575.1 Pteropus alecto
ATTATGTACAGTTGCTTTTTATTCTTATTTCTTATTGACGGAAAGCTTCAGATTTGAGGAATTACCTTAAATCTTCATAGAGTGTCAGCTGAAGGATGTTTATATCTTAAAGTGAAAACATTTGAATTCGTATTTTTTTCCAAGGAATTTTGGTGAAGCCCAATATTCTCTTCTATACTGATGAATTGTGAGAGAAAATTCAGCTTTGAGCACCATTTAGTTATTTGTTGACATGCTGTCACTATACATATTTTAGTCTTTCTATTTATCTACAATGGGTAACACATGCTTTGTTTTTTTAAAAGTCTACCATTATTGAGCGTTTATAATTCTAGACACTCTGCTAAGCATAATTACTGTTTTATCTCTTTGATTCCTCATAACAATCTGATGAGATATATATTGTAATTCTCACTTTACAGATGAAGAAACTGAGTCCTAGCAGCCTTAAGTTTCTTGCCAATAGTCATGTTGGAGCCATGATGTGAGTACAAGTCAGACTGGCTCCAATACTCGTGCTTCTGAATACTGTACAGTACTCTGATTGGTAGTTTTGAGTTTCATAATGCGATATTATAGTCACTAAGGAGTGGATTAACTCTTTCAGTTCATTTATGGAAGCTGCTAGACACCTTCAGAATGATAGTGACCTTTGCTCTCCATTGGCCTTATTTGAATTTGTATGTTAAACTAGAGGAGGTTTTATGTTTCCTAACTAAACTCTTGGGCCAGTCTTTCCTACAGATTTAAAAAATAAAAAGTTTGATTTAGATCCCAGAGCAATAGTTTGCATTACCAGGGCTAATAATCATTTTTAAATGATTTATTAAATGGATGAATAATAAAATTCTGACAACAGTTTCTGAGCCTCCCCAAATGGCTATATCTTTAAGAAAGAAAAAAAAGCGTCAAATCTTAACACTCCATGCTGTTCACAGCAGCTGCCACACTTCTGCAAAATGCGTCGGAACAATTCTGAAAAGCATTTTGCTTGTTGGGAATAAAACCATGTCTTCTTTTACAATTTAGAAAGCTTTCCATTCTCAGGCTGAATTTTCTAGATTACTTGTTTGTTCTTTTCTGAAATGGGTAATTGATAGTTGTGCGGTACATATCGAGTTAGGAAGAAAAATGATCTTTTGAAAAATGTATCATTAAGTCTGCTGTGTAGAGGTTAATCAGAAGAACGCAGTGGCAAAACTAAGCTATGACTTAAAGGGATTGAGAGAGACAGAAGATTTGCCGAGTGCTTTATCCATGTAGTTTTTCTGGAGTGCTTCTTTAGGCAGCTTCTTTGGTTGTACACAGGTTTTCACATATGCAATTAGTACTGTTTATAGATTGCCTGCTATTCAATTAACAACTGAGCTGGCCATATCAACTCACTGCAGACCTGCCTTTTCACTGCCAGAGATTGTACTGGGTTATCAACTTACACAGGCTTGGATGTCTTCCAGCTGTTTAATTATAGTGTCACACGCTTTGCTTTTTCTAGTTTCATTAGTTTATAAATGTAATATGGTATCTTATTTCTGTGATTAACACTTCATTTCAGCAGGTTAAACATGCTGGTAGAGAAGTATTGATTTCTTGACACTATTTCCCCTGTGTTCATTTAGATATTTTCACATGCTTTTTATTGATTTTTCAAAAGTGGCAAACATGAGAAAGAACACCCCAAAACGTATGGTTAAATAACTGATGTGAAACAAAACCACACATTTAGCTCTTAATTGTCACTTCCTGTGGGCTTCATTTTCTATTAATTTTTAAAATAAACACGTGTCTTGCCAAGTTTTTAAAAGCAAAAATATTAATTATAATTTGAAAAAATCACATAGCACTTAGTCTTTCAACCAGCTGTGAAAAATGTTTATTCAACTTTACTATTTATATTTTACTCTTTATGTATTATGTATACTAAAACTTGAATGAGTTATTTATCAGAGTTGTAATAAAAATACTTCTTAAACATGGTGGTAGAAGGACAATTTTATTTTCTCACTGTCCTTTAGAAAATATTGCCAAGGACTTTTGTACCTTCTGAGGGTACTCGTGGGTTTTTTAACATCTAGGCAATTGGCATTTAAAAAATCAACTGGGTGCCATCTGGGCGAGCCACTCTAAAAAATGGTGTTTAATGAGTATTTTCTCAACTTTAATAGTAGAGTTGTTCCCTGTCATCTTGTTTTGTTTAAAGTGTTCATTTATTTTGAAAGGAAATACATAATTGTTTAAATATATAGTCATTGGAAATCTGATATAAATCCTAGCATATTGGCATCATAGCCCAAATATTCTTGCTTTTGATTTGGTAATGTCACTTGTTTGACATAAAAAGTTCATTGAATGTTTTGATATGCCACTTCATATTTATTGATCTCTATATATGATCACTATACATACTATACATTGATATAGAATATAAAGTCCGGAGAAAATTAGAATTGACATTGCTGACGACTTTCAACACGGTGAGGAAGATGAAACAGTAATGAAGTCTTGTTTAGCAATTTCGGCAGTATGAGAACCAGAAAAATCAAGATGAATCTTTGAGCTCTGAAGCATAAAAGACTTGAGTTGAGTTATTTGTTTCACAGATTATTCCATGGAGAGTTAAAGTGGGTGACGTTTACTACCTACTCTTGGCTACAGCTAAATGATAGAACTAATATCTGGGTAAGAACTTGAGGTTAGGAGTACTAAATTGAGTAAAAATATTTTTCATGTCCTTTAACTTGTTACATTAGTAGGAAAGAATACTTCAAAATGGTAAATATGGAACATGTTATGACAGTAAAGTATTGGGCGGAAAAGTGTGCTATCTCAGCAAGTTTATTCACATGAGCAAAGCAGTACAATCAAATTTCACCAAAGAGATACTCCATTAGAGATGTGGGTGAGGTGACCATGGTGGCAGTAACCAGGTTGTTGATTTACCAGGGTAGTCCTGAGATCTACTACTTGAGGGCTTTTACTCTAGAGGTGTATACAATATCATAGCCACGTGTGGCTATTTAAATTTGAGTCAGTTGAGATTAAATAAAATTTGAAATTCAGTTCATTACGAACTACATTTCAAATGCTTATAGCTGCGTGCTGTTAAGTGACTAGTGAATTGGACAGTGTAGATATAGGACATTTCCATCACTACAGAAAAGTCAATGGAACAGGGTTGCTCTACAGAATCTGGAAAGATTTATATATAATTTTAGAGAAGGAGATACTCAAATTAATAGACTCATTGAATTTGTATTTTTTGTCATATAACATAAAGAAGTGTGTTATCTTGTAAAAGAGGAACTCCGGATATAAGAAATCTCAAGAAGTGATTAATTTTAGCGACTCAGCAGTAAAGGCTCATGGCTCTTAATTCTCTTCACTCTACCACCCACCAAGTTGTGCTCTCTTCGGCAGCACATATCCCACCCTCCAAGATGGCTTGATACTAGGGTTGTTTTCTTCATGGTTATAATATGGCTGCAGCAGTTCCATATTATAAAAGATTCTCTAGTAAAAGATTCTCTATGCTATAGGTCAACTGAGTTTCTTTCTTCAAACAACTTTAATTAGGGTTTGTTTAACAGTGTACAAGATTTCCACTGTGGGTGAATAGGTGATAAGGAGAGAAACTTGTTAGTTCCGTTACTTGCTGTCTTATACAAGAGGTTAGAATTCATGTTTCATGTGTTTAGCTATGCTCTGCCCCATGGATACAGATTATACCTATGGCCCTGACTGGTCATTTCTTAATTTCGGTGGAGAAGAGGTACAAGTATTTTATTCTTCAGCAGCGAATAGCATTTTGAAGAATCCATAAAAATCATTAAATCTCAAGGTTGAGAGAAAACTGGTAGAAAGATAACCTGATCCAACCACCTTCTGGTCTAATATATAAAAATCTTGCAGGCCATAAAGACTGATTTATATTTTAAATAAATTTAATTATACTTAAATGTATTTTTTAAAATAAATTTAATCCCCAAATTTATCTGACATAATTCTTATACTAAAGCTAAATGCTAGTATATCAAGTGAAAGAAATGAAAGTTCCTAACACATTATGGACTCTTGCTAGTAGTGTTTTCTTTTTTTTGAGTGTTAATTTCAAGAGTAAAGATTACAAATAGTATCCATATACCAAATATTTAATGTTCATCTATGAATGAAAAACTCGAATGTTTTAGTTTATTCTTTTTGTTGTAGACAACAAAATTTTATAGATGTACTTTTCTTCCTGTGATACCAGAAAAGGTGAAGCATTTGCCACAAAGATTATTTGCATATGCTTCAGATTTACTCTAGAAAGTATAATTTTCCATCAAATAATTTTAAGACCAGTCAGAGGGCTTTAAGAGTTGAAACGAAATTCCTGGTCAGTGTGGCAACCTAAGGAATTTCACAGACACACTCTGCAGACTTTGTGGTGATTACAGTGACGTTCTAAGTGGTTGGCTAAGTTTTATTTTTGACTCAGAGGGCGATTTGAACTCTAATGGAAAATAATGGTAATTTCCTAGTTAGCCTTTTTTTTTTTTTTAAGATTAAAACATTGCATAATTTCAGTTGAGATTTTACAAGACTTTTGTGGAGACCTGTGAAGCAAGAATTAACCCCCTTCCATGGAAGCCATCAGAATTAAACCTATTTAAAAGAATGCAGAGATCAGAAGGGCAGGTCTAGGACTGGAATTCCAGCATTGAGACTCCCTTGTGGTCTCTCGTTAGGAAGCCTGGAAGCCTGAGGCTTTGCTTATGAGTTTGTTATGTTTCTTCTTCCTTTTTTTCAGATACAATGTTTGGATATGGGTTTGATTAAACATCCCATAGAGGTATATGAGTACCTCTTCTTTCAGATTATAATCATGTGGGACCCTTAAGGAGATATAAATATGCCAGATTTACCTTAGTTGAATTTATCTTTGCCAGAAATCTACTTTTCATTGAGAAATTGTCTGTCATCCAATGTAACCTGTTTTTCTAATCGTTTTCCTGTATTTGGTTAGGTACATGGTGTGTGTGTGTGTGTGTGTGTGTGCGTGTGTTATGTGTGTGTGTGTACAATTCCAATTATTTCAAGGAGTTTGACTCTTTACACAGAATATACTTGATATATATCTAAATACTTTTCAGGGGCTACTATATATAAATATATAGGAGGTTCACTGTACAAAGGCACATGACCATGGGGTTAAGTGGGATCTGAAATCCGGACTGCACTCCGCTCACAAAACTGTGCCTCTTGAATGAGATAGTTTAATTTAAACTAAGGCATGAGTTTTGTAGGGGCTGTTAGAGGCCCTGATACTTCTGTATTATGTGTAAAATATTTGCTTAATCTTCTGAATCTTGAATTATGTCAAACTTTTTTGTCTTTTTTTTTTTTTTTTACAATTGTGCTTAATATACATAATATCAAATTTACCATTTTAACCATTTTTAAATGTACAATTCCATGGCATTAAATGTATTCACATTTTTTGTTTGTGCAGCCATCACCACCATCTATCTCCACAGTGTTTTTATCTTCCCAAACTCTATACTCATTTAAATTAACTCCCTTTCCCCACTCCCTGCTGGCGACCACTGTTGTACTTTTTGTCTCTATGAATTTAACTACTCTAGGTATATTGTATAAATGGAATCATGCAATAATTATCCTTTTGTGACTGGTTTATTCCACTTAGCCTATGTCTTCAAGGTTCATACATGCTGTAGCATGTGCCAGAATTTCCTTACTTTTCAAGGCTTAACAATATTCCATTGCATGTACATAACACATTCTGTATATTCATATATCTGTTGGTGGACACTTGGGTTGTTTCCACATTTTGGCTATTATGAATGATGCTGCTTTAAACATGGGGCAGGAGGGATGCACAAATTTTCCCTGCTTTCAATTAGATACAGACCTAGAAGTGTAATTGCTAGATCATCTGGTAATTCTATACTTAACTTTTTGAGGAACCTGCCATGCATTTATCCATAGTGATTGGGTCATTTTACTTTCCCATCAAAAATGCACAAGGGTATCCTACTTTCTGTACCTCCTCACCAACGCTTGATTTATTTATTTTTTTATAACAGTCATCGTAATGGGCATGAAGTTGTATCTCATTGTGGTTTTCATTTGTATTTTCCTAACGATTAGTGATATTGAACATATTTTTATATACTTATCGGCCATTTGTGTATCTTCTGTGGAGAAATATCTATTCAAATCCTTTGCTCATTTTTCAATTGAGTTGTCTTTTTTAGTTGCTGAGTTTCAAGAGTTTGTATATATTCTAGATATTAACCACTTCTCAGATGTATGATATGCAAATATTTCCTCTCATTGCATGGATTGCTTTTTCATTCTTTTGACGATGTTTTTTGATGTACAAAAGTTTTAAATTTGATCAAGTCCATTTATCTATTTTTTCTTTTGTAGCCTGTGATTTTGGTGACATATGCAAGAAGTTTCCAAATCCAATGTCATTGAAGCTTTGCCCTTATATTTTTTTCTAAATGTTTTATAGTTATAGCTCTTATGGATAGGTCTTTGACCTATTTTGAGTTAGTTTTATGGTGTAAGGTAAGGGTCCAGCTTCATTTTTTTGCATGTGGATATCCAGTTTTTCCATTTTCTTGATGTTTTCAAGACTGTATACAGTCAATTTTTCATCATTATGGATAATGTCTAGGAGTAAGATAGAAAATGACCCCAAATCATGGTTGAAGCAAAATTTCACTCCTCTATTATCCAGAAATGGATTAACTGGTTTACCAAAATAAGTGCAGCAGGACCAGATAAGCAATCACCTCCCCAGAGTCTACATCATTAGCCAGCTGTTGAATCGGTGCACATGGTCAGCTCATTGATGTAGGGAGTGGATAGGAAAAGAGCTAAGCCTTTCCTGAAGCTGATCTGGATAAAGAAGAGTAGATTCTGAAAACTCTGCCCTTAGGTCTTGCCCTGGCCCATGATGGTATATCAGAACCACAACTGGACTACTCTCCTAAGCCATTTTTAGCTCAGTAATAAGTGTTCTACAACTGCTGGCCAATTCTATGGTAAACTTAATCAACTTTTGGTATCGAACGGATATTTTGGCAGAGATAATACAAAAACTTTCATGGTATCTTGAATTTTCAAAGAACCTCCATGTGCTATAACACAAGTATTGTGTACTTCTACTGGAAGGAGACAGTATACTTGTCTTTTTGGCAGTTATAAAGATAATGAGATCAGAAAAGAAAAAAAAAGGTAGAGTGTGAAAATTGTCGATAGTTGAGAGACAGTACAATCTCATGGGTAAGAATGTGCTGCTTTTTACCATTTATAGGATGTTTGTTTTGGGCAAGTTGATTAAATTTTTCCAACCTTTTTTTCTCATCGGTACAGTGAGAATAATAATAACCAATGCTATAGGGCTTTGTGAGATTAAATGAGATGAAATGTGTATACCGTGTGCTTTGACAAGGTTAGGCCTGCATTAAATGCTCAAGTAAAGATCTTTGTCTTCCCTGAGAAGAAATAGCAAGATATATTCTAGGAGAAAACATAATAAGACATAAGTCTATTGGTTGTTTTTGTTTTGTTCCTGCCTATTTTGTTGTTGTTCTTTTTAACTGCTTTAGATTGTCCCAGCTGAGAGTTGCTAACATTTCTTTCTTTTGTTTCCTTTTTGGTACTAGTATCAGTGATTTTCAAGATTTCTGCACCCCACCACTAGTGGAGATTATCTTTGTAACAAAATAATTTTTGGAGTGTTGTATATACTTATCCACTCACTTCTTATATGTAAGGGCTTTCTCTCTCTTTTAAAGTGCATGTTCATGTGTTCTTTTTACCAAACTCTTTCCTGCTTATTAACTATCATAGTTTTGTTGAGATGTCTCTTAGTAATCCTCTTAACTCTTGGCATTGATCCTTCCCAGTGAGAAGAGGGGATGTCCTGGCAGCATGGAGTGGTATTCGTCCCCTTGTTACAGATCCCAAATCTGCAGATACTCAGTCCATCTCCCGAAATCATGTTGTGGATATCAGTGAGAGCGGCCTTATTACTATAGCAGGTATCGGGCATGGGGTATTGCTTTGCTATTTGAATGTACTTTAGATAGGACCTTGAGTTCAGTGGTCACACTGGAATCTCTTTTAGCACTAATCAACAGTGATTTTTTTTTTTAGGATTCCAAGTAAAATCTTACCATTGCTTTGCCATATTTGTTATAAATGACAGGTGAATTTTGTTATTCATAAATTGATAAATGTAATTACAAGAAAAATAAAGGGTGGCAACCTGATGAGTTATTTAGCAACTTCTTTGTAGGTGGAAAGTGGACAACCTATCGCTCTATGGCAGAAGACACCATAGATGCTGCTATCAAGTCTCATAATTTGAAAGCAGGACCAAGTAGAACAGTTGGGCTTTTCCTTCAAGGGGGCAAAGATTGGAGCCCCACACTCTACATTAGGCTTGTACAGGATTATGGACTTGAAAGTGAGGTGGGTGTGCATAGCCATGTCATCTCATCCTTTACCTAAATTCACTATTACCAGTAACACAATCAGTGACCATGTGGCCTCCCTGATTTAGGATTTCCTTTTGCTGAGTTCATTTCTGTCTGCATACCATGAAAGTGAACTGATGGAGAAAAGAAAAAAAAGGTCTTATCTGCTTTCGTGACCTAAAAAAAACAATGCACTTTGTAGTTTCTGTTTTAAAATCTGGGGTTTGTCTGGTTTCTTCCTAGCAGACAGGGCATCTCAAATTCTTTCTATCATGAACATCAGGAAGGCTGTTCTTCAGAAGTGATGTTGGGAGCAGAATGAAGCTGAAGCTTCATCAGTCACTGATACAATGATACATGTGTAGTAGAGTTAGTGCTGGCCTAAGCATTCGAAGCCCAAGTGATTTCCTCCCACAAAATCAAAATCTAATACTCTCCCAGAACTATTAGTTAAGGCTGTAAAAAACTGACAAGATAAGCACATCTACTCTTTGCTTCGTACCTAGAAGCTATTGATATTCAAAGTGCCTGCCTAATGGAGTTTTATTTCCTTAGGTGGCACAGCATCTTGCCGCCACCTATGGTGACAAGGCTTTTGAGGTGGCCAAAATGGCAAGTGTGACTGGAAAAAGGTGGCCCATTGTTGGAGTGCGTCTTGTGTCAGAATTTCCATACATTGAAGCAGAGGTATGTGAACAGCCATGTGGGGATTTCCCTTCTGCATGGGGTATCATTCATCTGTGTGTTTTTTTTTTCATCTTCCTTAAAAATTATATTATAGTTAAATTTTAATGCACATATGTCAACTAAAACCTGGAGTAAAGGTTCAGTACAGAGCCTTTCATTTACAAATTTCTATTTTAATTCTAAAGTGATATTGATAACGGTAACAATAATAAGAGAAAATAGAAAACAGAACTATCCGAAGTCTTGTTAATTCTCGTCGTTTGCCCTCTTGTGAACTTGCAGCTCCTGTGTCACTCATGCGCTGCCCCGTGATGTAACTTGATTTGACACTTAACTTCCCATAGATTTAAGCTTTATTTCTTATTAAGATTTCAGCTTTATTTCTTATTAAGATTTCATATTTTATGAAACCAGAGACCATGCTTTATATTTATTTATAATTCACTGTACCTTAAAACATGGGTGTCCAATAAGCATTTGTCGATTGAAGGCTGGGCTTCTGTTATATGGTTACTATGAGACAGAAATCTTTGGACAGCCTAAAGGGATGAGACCATAGCTTTATACTACTTGTTCTTCACCTACCCAGCTGTGTAAATTAACATCCATATTATCTATAAGCAGGGAGGTACGTAATTACTGTGAATGGTAAATGAGAAGTGACACAGTTTGCATGTTTATGCCAGGTTTCTGTATGATGTCTCTATTTGTCTCTTGCCTGCTACAGAACCAGAGTTTATAAAAAAAACAAAAACAAAACTAACAAGCACGAATTATTATTTTTTAGGTGAAACTATTTCCTTTCTTTTTTAAAAAGACCTAAACTAATAACTTCACTTTAATTCAAACTCAGGTGAAATATGGGATTAAGGAGTACGCCTGCACTGCGGTGGATATGATTTCTCGTCGCACTCGCCTGGCCTTTCTAAATGTCCAGGCAGCAGAGGAAGCCCTACCTAGGATTGTTGAACTGATGGGCAGAGAACTGAATTGGGATGATAATAAAAAAGAGGTAATATAGAAAAGTCTTTAAAACCACAGTTCCCATTAGACACTTGTAATGTTTGATCTGTTAGTAAATGCTTGTATAATTTTTGTGGTGACTTTAGATTTCTTGCCAACTTCTGTGTATGTGTGTTTAATATTGCTAGGTATTAGGAAACTGGAAAATATTCTTGTACCAAAATTTGTTGGTTCTTTCTGGAAAATCCCCTATAGAAAAATGCTCTCAAATTTGTGGTCATAATTCCTAAAAAAGTATGATAATAATGATCGCGGGTAGAACTTTTTCTGGTTTTCATTGAAAGCACTCTTAGAATGTATTCTACAGTGAAATTCACACTCTACAAATTTGCTCTTAGGAAATAGTGGTTTTATTCTTGACCACCAAATGCGTATTCATATATGTCATTTGAAATTTTATATTTATATCCAAATTAAAAAAAGAAAGCCAATGGTGCTCAGATGCCCACATATACAGCCCTTGGCTTGTTGTAATAAACAGAAGGTATTCATGATTTTTATTTAAACTGAACTCTTATGCAGAGTCATTTTCATATATTTATTCAAAAAATATTTTCTGTACTCATTGGTTTAATTCTTGTCCTGCTAGTCTTTCTTGAACCCATAAGCTCTTTTGCTGCCACTTTGTTGTAATAGCTCTGGTCATGCTCACCAATAACTCCCACCACGTTGCTCAATGTACTTGTCAAATCTTGGTCCTCCTTCTATTCAACTAATTGGTGGCATTGATTCACTTGATTCCTCCCTCCTTCTTGATCTACTTTCTGAAACACCACCTGTCTTAGTCTACTCAGGCTGCTGTAATTGAATACGACAGACTGGGTGACTTCAACAACAGACATTTATTTCTTTCAATTCTGGAAGCTAGAAATTTGAGATCAGGGTGGCAACTTGGTTGGGTTCTGGTGAGAACACTCTTCCTGGCTTTCAGACTGCTGCCTTCTTGCTGTGTCCTCACATGGCAGAGAGAGAGCAAGCCCTTTGGTGTCTCTTACAAGGACACTGATTCCATCTTAAGAGCCTTACCCTCATGAATTCTTCTAAACCTAATTATCTCCCAAAGGCCCCATGAGAGGAAACCCCACCTTCAAGACTCATCTAAACCTAATTATCTCCCTAAAGCCCCATCTCTGAGTACTATCACATTGGAGGTTAGGGCTCCAGCATATGAATTTTGGTGGGGACAGTTCAGTCCATGGCACCATCTCTCTCAGATCTCCTCCTACCTTCCCCCAAACTACTCCTGCTACTACTACCAACATCACCATGTCATAAATAACTATTCTACCTTTTGGCTGCTTAGGCCTCTGAATCTTTGTATCATACCTGATCTAAATCCACATCAAACCATATCATATTTATCTTCAAATGATGACTTGAATTCAACCCTTACTAAAAACATTTTACTGCTGTCACTCTGATTCAGGCTACCAGCATTTTTACATGGGTTATTATAATAGCTTCCCTCCACTAAACCAGGATCCCTGCTTTAATAGCTTCAGTGATTCTATTAAAATATACGCCAGATCGTTGGATATGTCAGTCTGAAGTTCAGAAGGGAGGTCAGAACTGGAGGGATACATTTGAGCTGGTATTTAAACCATTAGACTCGATGAGATCATCTAGTGAGGTATGTAGATAACAGCCAGTGATCCCAAGAATGAGTCCCAAGCAATCCAGAGTTTAGAAGCTGGAGAGAAAATGAAGAATTCAAGAGAAAGGGAAAATAATAGATAGTGAAGTTGAATAAGGTGTGAGAAGACCCAAGAAAGAGTTGTGACCCAAAAAGAAAGGAAGAAAGTATTTCAAGAAGAGGAAAGTAATCTACTGTATCAAATGCTGCTGATAGGTTTAGTAAGGTGAGGACTGATCATTAACAATTCCTTTGCTAAAACCCTCTTTTACTCAGAGTAAAGTCAAAGTCATTACAGAGTGGCTCACCAGGCCTTCATGGTCTGGCCACCATCTTTCTGATCTACCTGTCTTTCTTTCCATTCATTCACTCCCCTCCAACCCACAGGTCGAATTACTTTTCCTTATTCAAGCCATGCTGATTCTTCTGCCTAGAATGTTCTTTCCTAGATATCCTCACGGCCTACTCCCTCATTTCCTACTGGTCTCTACTCCAGAGAGG
>NW_006442484.1:31080141-31095141 GCF_000325575.1 Pteropus alecto
TTGTTTATTTGTTGTCTTCCTCTTCAGGAAATAAGCTTCCCAAAGGAGAGGGCATCATCTGTTTTGTTTCTGTACCTCAGTGCCCAGCTTATATAGTAGGCCCTAAACAAATATCTGTTGAATGGGCGAATGAACATTATTGAGCATATGTGTCATAAGTGTAAAGAAGGGTTGGGCATATGTTCTGTCCTTAAAGTGTTTTCATTCTAGTGTAGATTCCTAAGGATGGTTACTTATCAGAGTCACCTGGGAAATGAAAGGGCAGATTTTGAAGATAGACTTTATCAGAGTTAGAGTCTTCAGGGGTGAAACCATAGCATTACATTTTTTAAATTCCCTGATAATTTTAATGCAATGTATGTAGAGTATTGCTGGTAGAATTCACTGGTTGAAAAATGCTCCCTAACCTTGACCACACCTCTGTCAGATATAACCTTTACCCTCATTTTATAGTTGAGGAAATTGGCTCAGGGACTAAGTCCCAGTCACAGTTCATACAACTAGTAAACTGTCCCACTGGGATTGAAACCATGTTTTCTGATCCTAGAGCATATGCTTTTCCCACCCTGTCCTGTTGCCTCTGCACTGACAGGACTGGTTTATAGCTCTTCAAGTTTTCAGTCTGGGTTTGCTCAACTAAAGCTATATACAGAGGCAAAACGGAAAGAAACCCACTTCTGTGCTACTGCCAATCATTTTTACCATATAGAAGGATTGAGGATAATGTGTTCCTGTAAAAATTATGGTTGGAATGATTTGAATATGCAGGAAGATATTTTGTGCCAGGAATTCAGGCTGTAGGAGGTAGGAAAGAAGAAGAAAATTCTGTAAACTGGTTGTGTTCGGCCCTCCTGAGGAAACTAGATTTAACTTCAGTTCAGATTTTATGAGCAGATTTATGTACTCAGAAATATTCTCCCATCCCCCTCAACAAAGTAACAGAAATAAAAGACCTAAAGTTATTACTCAGTATCCAAGACATAGGAGTGTTAATGAGGCCTGTGCACAGTCTAGAGAGAACAAAGGAGAAGGGAAAAAAAAAAGAATTAAAGGTTAGAAAGCTGGGCTTTTGAGAAAAGGTTAAAAGCATTGGGATTATTTAACCTGCAAAAGTGAAAGAGGAACAAGGTGATAAATAACTCTTTGTAGATGAATTGTGGTTGTTTTTACGAGTCAATACTTAATGAGTGACTTGTATACTGAGCATTATACCAAATATTTTAGGGGAATAATAAATAGCTCATAGTTTCAAGGACCTTAAAATCTAATAGAGCGATTACAACACATATATATCTCACAAGTATATGTATGTTTTCTCAAATTTAGAGAAAGATCAGAGAGCTGTCACTCAAGACCAAATGCTACCAACTTGGAAGAACCAATTAGGGAGGAAGGTGTCTAGGGGAGTTGGGGATTGAGGAGGTGCTGGGGATATTTAGAGAATGGGACACTGCCAAATTGTGTTCCACAGGATATAAATTGATATAAGTCAAAAAGATGACTACATGGTCAAAAGAGTTTGGAAAATTCTGAGTTAAACAAATGACAGGATTTTCTTTAATGCAGATAATTTGGTGGCTTTAAAATGCTTGTGTGCATTGTCAGTTTCTAAAAAGGAACTTATTAGGAGACAGATCCAACTCTCACTTTTTGGAAGGTCTGGGGCAGAGGGAGACTAGTATTGTCTAGGATGTATTTTGGAAAATGTTGCCATGATATTTGATAAGGTAGATTTTTATGGCCTTGAGACAAAACATATTTCATTGAGAGATTTTAAAGAGAAGACCACTTAAGCAGATTGAGAGAGTCTCACAAAAAGAAATTCTTTTAAAATTGATTCCAGTGAGGAGGAAGCAGGAAATGGAGTGACTGAACAAGCTGATAAACAGCAAATTTAAAACAAATGAAAGTGCTCAACTATGAAAAAGTATCCAGGAATAATATGGATGTAGATGAACAGCGTCAAGAATTGGCTGAATGTTGGAAAAAATGCTAAGGACACCATAAATAACTTTTAAAAATGGAAAATAATGCAAATAAAGCCTACTCTAGATTATTGCTTAAGGTGACTGGTAGCATAGTTTTGAATGCTGGAGAAAAGGGAGGACTTTTCAACTCATAATTTAATACTAATTTTTCTTTTTTCTTTTTGGTCAAGGAGAATGAGTTTCAGTGTGAAAAAAGAGCAAAATAAATATTGGTTAGAGGAAATAGATATTCAAATAGAAGGTTGCTCTAAATGAATTTGTATGCCAACCCTGAAAAACGATACATTAAGGTACTCAGAATTTGCAGACAGAAATTATTTAACCACTGTTAAGTATTAAAATATTGTGGCAAATAGGATCAGAACCAGAAGACAGAAGGTGAGCAAATGTACTACCAAATTCCAAAAAGGGAGAGAATAGCAAAATATAATTTTAAACCTGTAAATCAATGGTCTTAGCATTGATCTTGGACAGTTTTCTAGATTATGGCATTTTAAGTTTATTTTATCAGCATTTAGCAAGAAATGTAGTGATCACTGGAAGCTAATAAGGAACTATTTAAGAAAAATCATTTCAGACATCTCATTTTCTTTTCATAAAGAGCAACAAGATTATTAGATCAGGGAAATGCTATAGACATAATGTGTTTGAATTCTTTAAAGCATTTTATGAAGCCTCATGTGATATATTTTTTTTAAATTGGTGGATTCGTAATCAGTCAAATAATCACTGTTTGCCTCAGAAGAGGTCTCTGGTAGCAGGTCATGAGGACTCTGTCCTTGGTTTGACCTAGTCTACCTTGCTTCAGGTGCTTAGATTATAATGTTGATGGTCTGCACCCAATAATAAGAAACTGGAAGGAGACTGAATGTTTGATGACAAATTGAAGCAATGGGTGAAATTTCATTAGGTATAATTTAATAGAGATAAATGGCAAACCTCGCATTAGGTAGAAAAACAGCTCCATCTATTCATGATAAATTTGACAAAGCTTAATAGTAGCACATGTGAAAACAAAATATGTTTTTCGTTAACTGTGAATGTATAGCAGTGGGTCATGGCTGCTTTAGATTGTTGAAGCTGATAGTTACTCCTTTCTAGGTACTTGCTAATCCCAAACAAATTGGAAGAATTGCAAAGAGATGGGTTTAACCTCTACATATAGATTTTCAGCAATCGGAGCCATCCTTTTATGGGCTATGTTTAGTGGTATTGATTTATCACTCTATTAGAGTTCTTCTTTAGATGGAGACCTCATGCTTCCATTTTTGGAACATTGCACAGAAAATATAGGGTTCGAGAAGTGCATTGAGTAACTTCTAGGCAAAAATCCACACACCCCCAGCTTTAAAATTCCACAATTTCTTGCTTGATGGAGTATGGATAAATTACATAGGCGATGAAGGGGCATGATCGAAGAAGAGCTTGTTCTTAGAGGGAAGCATCAGGGATGTCATTTCCAGGAAAATGAATCTTGAATCAGTTTAGTAGATAATGGCCAGGTAAACTTGGCGCAATAAGAAAATACTTTTGTTTATAACTAGATTTGCTGGTATGAGGCGAGTAATCGTCCAGTAAAGAATACCATTGGTGACTTCACAGATAGGTTTTATATTTACCTTATATATCGTGTGTGTGTGTATCATATATTTTATAATACATTGTATAATACATATTTTATGTATATATATTAGCTGAGATGATTTTTAGCATTCTTAATTTTATATATGAGAGAGCTATCCTGCTATTTTGCTATTATATATTTTATTTACATTAAAATATATGTATGTGCATATGTATAAGAAAAAGGAAAAACAGGATGGTAATTATCTCAGAAAAAAGTTTATCTTCCCAAGGAAAAGGAGGAAAGGTACTAGTCACTTACATAAGATCCTTTGATGACAAATATGGGGAATTTAAGACTTATAGTGGTAAGCTTTCTCTAGGTTATGCTATATAACAAACAAGCTCAAAATCTCATTGGTTTACTGTGGCAAGCACTAATTTTTCATTCATATAACATGAAGCTGTTATGGCTTTTCTCCATATTCTACCTCTAACACACGCTGAACATCTAGAGTTCATGTAGAGTTCACCTAGAGTTCATGTAGATAACATGTAGAGTGTCTACATGTTAGCTGTTATGGCTCTTCTCCATATTCTATATTGGCTTTAGACTTCTCTGATTCATACCCTTCTCATGGCACAGGAGCAAGAGAGACAAAGCAAAGTTGTGCAATTGCTTATAAGCTTTTACTTAAAAGTGCCATATATCATGTTCTGTTCACCAAAGTTAATCACATGTCCAAGCTCATATCAGTGGAGTCGAGAAGTATACTTGGCCAAGGGTGGGGGTGGGGGGGAGTATGTATATACTATACGTATGTAAAAAGTAGTAAAGAAATATTTGTGAACAATATACAGTACAGTAGAGTCATTTTGGAGGTTCTTAGATGGAAGACTGACATGATAAAAACTAAGACAATGTTCTCAGAAATAGTATCAACTGAGGCTGGGGACATTGAAAGCAAGAAGAGTAACTAATCAGGATAGCTTGTTTATTTTCATGACTCTGTAACTTTCATCCAATTATCAATATCCTAATAACAAAATTTCAGAACAGCTAATCTCATGATGTCTGTCTTGGTACTGTATGCCCCGTTATATTAGTTCAAGCCCTAGAGATCTTATTCACTTTTGTTTGTCACAAACTATGAGAATTTGGTGCTGTAAATTTTGCTAGTCAATACTGTAGAAGAATATTCAGTAGTAAAAAGAAAGAAACTATTAAAACATGCAACATCATGAAAGAATCTCAGAATCATTATGCTATGTGAAAGCAGTCAAACAAAAGACTACCCACTATATGAACTCTTTCACTGAAATTCTGCAAAAGGCAAAACTATGGTAACAAAAAGCTAATCAGTTGTTGCCTGGGACTAGAGGCTGGGGAAGAGATGAACTGCAAATGGGCAGAAGAAAGCTTTTTAGGGGGTTGAAATGTTCTATATTATGATAACGATAGAGAATATGTCAAACTATGTACCTACTAAAATAGGTGAATTTTATTGAATATAAATTATACTTCAATAAAACTGCAAGAAACAAAAGATTATGCTGAATGAGTGAGGATAAGCTTCTTTTTAGGAAACTAAAAGATAATAATAATAATAATAACTCTTTCCATAAATCTTTGAACTTTTGTGTGTGTCTGTGTTTTAGGAAGAACTTGAAACAGCCAAGAAGTTCCTATATTATGAAATGGGCTATAAATCTCGATCGGAGCAGTTAACAGATCGCTCTGAAATTAGCCTACTGCCTTCAGACATCGACAGGTACTTCTAATAACTTTCTATATCTCTTTTTTTCTTCACTTACATAAGTGTGTTTTTCCATTATTCACTGTTGTATTCCAGGTACAAGAAGAGATTTCATAAGTTTGATGCAGACCAAAAGGGCTTTATTACCATTGTTGATGTTCAGCGTGTGTTAGAGGTAATTTTTTTTTGGTTCAATATCTTTGATAGCTAAAGAATGTAAAGATTATATTAGATAATTTTTTTCATTACTTTCTATAAGTATTATTTCTCTTTTAATTTTTGTAAGGTTGGTAACATTAAGAAAGGGTTTGTATAATTTTAATTAAACTTCCTTGTTTTGTGCTTTTCTTTTATTTAGAGTATCGGTGTTCAAATGGATGAATATACACTACATGAAATTCTGAATGAGGTAGATTTGAACAAAAATGGACAAGTTGAACTCAATGAATTTTTGCAGGTGAGTTGTAGTGAAAGGAAACAAGTGTATTTGCTTTTTACCTTTTGGTTGTCAGTGGTGTTCAAGAATAGATTTTTAAGTATGCACAATTGTCACTTCATTCTTAAAAACTGAAGAGCTTGAAAACAGCAAAGATTGGTGTATCTGTCCTCGAGGATAAGGCTTTATGTTGTATATGTTTTTTTTATTTTTTCTTTTCATAAGACACTTTCTATTGTATTGGACAATTTAGATGAAATCCAAGTTCATTATGGCTTAAAGGGCTGAATAAGAAGTATATTTTTTAAAGAAGTAAGTCACAGAATAATACTGCTGGACCATTCTTTACTTGCTTCAAAAGAGGCAACACAATATTTCTAATGTAGAAAGTAATTTTTTTTTTAATAAAAAAAGTTTTAAAAAATTGTAGTGGTTTTCATTTGAGAATCACATTCACTTGAGAACCTGAAATGTACTTATTATATTCTTACATTATAAAGAATCTGAAAAACAAAAGAAAGGAAATATGCTTTTTGGGGTCAAGACCATATACTCTCAAGTATTTCTATTTTCAATTTTTCACTTACCCAAGGTTCAATTATTTAATCATAACCGTGATGGAAATACGTTTATTACATATTATTCCTTAAAAGTTCCTTAAATGAGAGAAATTCAGCAAACCCCTACATTATTCGTAGCTGTCCATGGGATTCTGATCATATGAAGAACGTATTGGTTTCCAAGCAGTCAGGTTTTTTCTGTAGTGCTTCTTGGGCAGGTATTTCAAATGAATGCCAGATCTTGCTTGCACCATGGCAATGATGAATGCTGAACATGAAATAAATTAATGCTGGGGATTTTGGTCAATGTCAGCCCTTTCTTCACTGTGTCGAGTTAAACAAACAAGATCAAGGCAAAAGAAATGGTAATTGTCTCTCTGGAGATGAGCTGCAGATAAGAGCATTGTTGAATCTAAATGCAGAAAATTTTCACAGGCTGTGTCCAGCATTACAAAAAAGAATGTTTATTTCTTTAGCTTACTGTTTAACTAAGTACACATTTTAAATTGAGTTTAAAATTTATGCTTGGGAGTTAGAAACCATTTAATACTTTTTTTTTTTTTTTTGGTTTAGTTTTTTCCTGAAAACATTTTATTGTCTGTCTCAGGATTTCAGAAAACTTTTCTTTAAAGAAATAGCTTATGTTTCATTTCATATGTGTCGTAAATAAACAACAGCATTTAGGGTTGGAAGACCTGAGGTTTTAGAAATAATAAGAATCTAATTTTATAGATATGCTATGTGGTTTGGGTTTTAAGTAATTTTTTGAGTGCATAGAGTTAAACACAAAATAATTTAAACCATCTGCAGGTTGTCTTGTACAGTTTTTAATAATTGAGTATTTCTTTCTTGTCCAATTCTAAATGAAAGAGACTATTCATGCTTCTACTAAGTACAAATACACAGTGTAATTTTCAGCTTAAAAAAATACTGACCATATTTCTCATGAAATATATTCACACCCAAATGTTATTTTTTTTCTTGTAATATGGTTTCGAGATACATGTGATGTTTAAAGAAAACTCTGAATTTTTAAATGTTGGTACATCAAATAGTATTTATGGGTAAAGAAAAAATTCTAGTTCTATCAGTTTTTTTAGCTCTGATAAAGTTTGAAGGTCTTCATGGTATCAGAGACAAACAGTAAACAAAAATTGTTCTGTCTTCAAATGTCACTATTCTTTATGTTACATTGTTCATCAGATGCACAGTATGTTTTCATATATATAATATTTTAATACAATATTTTCCTCTTAAGATTAAGAGCCCATGTTTATCTCATTAAACACCCTTTTGAATATAGATATGATTTTTCAGTAATCCTCATAAAAGGATCACTATAGATATTGCATGGTGACTTTATTTTTAGGTTTAGACTGTAATGCCTCTTCTGCTTATAGGAGTCCATCTCTAATAAGCAATAGCTTGTGAAACAGCTTTTAATAAGGTCATGAAATTCTGCTCTAGCACCTTGGCAGATGCCTCTGACTCTTGTTCAGAGCCATTTTTAAGAAATGTATCTCTGTAGGCTAAAAATTAAAATCCTATAAATATTTTGAGAATTTGTGTATATGTATATATTTTTTTCTGGTGAATAGCTAAATCAGTTCTTTTTAAAATAAATAAATATAAATAAATAAATGACATTGGGGGAGCGATATTGAGAAAAGCAAATAGTTAAAACCACATCAACTTGAAAAGACAAAAAAAATTCCCCATGCTCGTAATTGCAAAGTGCCTTCCAGATTAAAGGCCTTTGCCCGCTTACTGCATGTAATTTCAAGACTAATTCTGATTTTATCCATTGGATAAAAATGAATTAGCTAAAATCTGGGCTATGGAGTGCTTTTAATTCTTAAGGTAGATCTCTGGGTCCATTTTCAAGGACTTAAATGTAAATTACTTTATCAAGTCTTTAAGGAATTTGGATTTAGGGGACTTGAAGTTGTCAAGTACAGTAACATTAAAAAGAGTTGTTAAATGTAGGTCATGATTTGTCTTTGTTCAATCCCTGAGATTCATTTTTAAGATTTTTAAATGGAACTGAAGATCCAATATTTGAATTGCTCAAAAAAGTATGTGCCCTGAGCACATTAAGGGGCAAAAAATGATGCATTTGATTTGCATTTAAAGGCAGGCTGATTTGCTAGATAGGTGTAGTTTATGCAACAGTGGTGAAATACCTGCCCCTTCTCTCCTTTTTGAAATGTTCAAAAATGTATTCTTCTTATTTGAGCTGTAGTACCTGCTATGGCTTTTGATGGAGCACTTAATTACCTCTGCCTGCGACAAAGGTAACTATTAAAATGCCATGAAGAAGAGGAGTAATCTGTGGCATATTTTCTCTTTAAGCTGATGAGTGCTATTCAAAAAGGAAGGGTGTCTGGAAGCCGGCTGGCAATACTAATGAAAACGGCAGAAGAGAACCTGGACAGAAGAGTTCCCATTCCCGTGGACCGAAGTTGTGGAGGATTGTGAGTGCGAGCAGTAAATCCTCAGCCAGCAAACATAGGAACAACAAATCATCACGTAACAGCAGAGATGACTTACCACACTCCAAAATAGTGGATATGGATAGCTGCTTTTTTTAACACTGGGAAGCATTCCAAAGCTTTAGGATGTTGATTTATACCCTTTATTTGTATTTGCCATTCAATCTAGCTTCTAAAAAGTGTATTTTATGTTTTTTCTCATTTTTGATGCGCCCTGACCAAATGTTTTGTATCCATCTTGTGATTTGTTAGACTGGACCTGCTCCCTTTTTGTGTGTTTATTCACTTATTCTAATTCCGTTGTTGAGGCAGAATATTTGGGCTGAAATCTATAAAAGAAGCTGGAAAAATTTAGTGACATACACAAAGCTCTGGACATGAAGCTTGCAGGTAGTATTTGTTCTTAAAGGAAATTGAACGGGGAGCGACGTATTAAAACGATAGTTTCTGGAGACCTCTCAGCCCCTTCTTCCTCTAGCTTCTCTCCCTTCTTCATCTAAATAGTATTGTACAATTTTATATCTAGAGCATGATTGACAAAAGTGGAGAGGGAAGAAAAAATTTAGATCTGGTTACAGGAGCAAGTCTCAAAGAGAAACTCTAAAAGCTTCTAGAATCACAGGTATAAGATAAGGATAGCATTGACATTTGCTGGGCGTTACAGTGATAGTTTCATCTCAGAAATTCCTTTTTTTCCCCCAGTCACTGCTGGTTTTTCTTTGACTATTATAGTTGCCAGGAAGATTCTTGCTTTTCTTACTTTAAAACCAGTATTTCAGTAGTAAGTTGGATGTAATGGGATGAGACTAAATTTCTCAAATTTTTACAGTAGTAATAGATTTAAGGGTTAAAAACCTATGCTTATATATCTACATATGATAGCACAATTTTCAATACCCAAATCCTAAATCTTAGGGTATGTGATATTGTCAAACATGGCCTACTTTGCTTAGTTTCTTGCATCATTCTGGGAGTAGTATTTGTAAACAGATTGTAATAAGGATAAGCTTTTATTAATAAGAAATAGCCTTTAAGTAACTTTACTTATAATTATTTGTAAAAAGGCACAACACTGCAATATTCAAGGTTTTTTTTTGTTGTTGTTGTTGCTTAAATCTTCTCTCATTCTGTACTCAGTAAGTTCTCAGTCAGCCAAAAAGAAAAAGAAAAAAAATAAAGTAAAACCACGCACAACATGCATAACACAAAACAGAGACAAATCAGTCTTTATTGAATTTAACAAATAATGTATTGAATTTAAAGGGCCAATTTGGTATGCTTTTGCAATATTTTGGTGGCATTTGAGCCAATCATTTGAGTATTTATTTATTCATTGTGCTTTCTCTTGTGAAGTTAACTACCTACTTTTTGTTTCTTAAGATCAGGTTGTGCATATTATAGGAAATCTAATCCTTTATTTAATGTCAGGTTTTGATTACACAGACTTAAGGTCTTAGTTTTTTAAACTGGCACATAAAACACTTTTGTGCTATTATTCCTATTTATGTCAACATTGTGGAATATCTTAATGCCTCATTCTAGTGGGGTATGAGCCTGTATGTCATAATAGAACATTGGAAATTCACTCACCTAAGCCTCCACCCTCACCTCCGAAACAAATAGTTAAGATAGTATCTTAACTCATTTTGTTTTTAGAGGATGTTTAGACTTTGTCACTTCCTAAAAGAAAACCTAAAACAAAGCAAGTGTTGCTTCCAGGTACTACTGTGAACTTTTTCTTTCAAGGTGTGAATTTTTTTTACACTGGCTTTTATTTTATTTTTTTAAATAATGGAAGTATTTGGCTTTGCAATTTAGTGTTATCTAACAAGACAATAAATTTCACTGTTTAGACTCCAGGGACACTTAATAGGTAGAACTGTCCTTTAAAACATTGCAGATGATGTACCACAATATTCTACATTTGTGCTCTCTCTCTCTCTCTCTTTTTTTTTTTTCCCTAGTTAGATGAAGATAAGGATGACTTGTATCCACCTTGAATCCATTACAGTAGGGACCTGGCTTTGTAACCTGACCGGCCTGGGCACAGCTGTATTTGTAACACAGGCCTTGTTTGTGCACGCTTTGCCGTGAGTGAAGTTCCTTTAAGGACAACGAAAAGCACACTTTTTTTCTTTTGAGCATATCTGCTTTTGCTTAAAATTTGCTAATTCTAAAACATTCACTCCTTCACCAATCCCAGAGACTTGTCTTGGAAATGAGCTGGTTCCAAGTCTTTACTGTGAATAAAGCACCCCCGCATTTTTGTATAAGTTGTTAATTAAACCTGTACTGCTTCTTTACCTGATTTCAAAAAAGGAGAAAAGAAATGTAGGGGTAAACTCTTTCAAAACCTCTTTCAAAAGAATTTTTTTCATTTTCATATAAATGTGATGTTAGATGACTCTGTTGGGGGTGGAGGTGGGGCATGCAGAGATTATCTTTTATCATCAAGTGATTTCTTTCAAGCCTTTAAGGGGATTCAGGTGAAGGAATCCCCATCCATGGTGAAGAGCTGGATGTTCCTTTAAATAGCCCCTACGACAGTCATAACAATAGTGATAATGCTGGATTATTTGTTAAGCCAAGGTTGCCTGCCTCATATCCATCATGCTGTTTGTAATATTCTTGCTTTTAATCAGTTTATACTGAGTCTAACTTTAGGATTTACGCTATTAAATGCATGCTGCCTATTCTGCTTTAGTTTCTAGCTTTTTTTTTTTCTTTTGGTCTTTTTCAAATTTGTAGTTTACTCTTTTATACAACAAAAATTTCATTCTGACTTTTACTAAACATACTGTGAGAATGATCATTGATCTTATTTCCTTTTTTATGTATTTGTAGAGATTTCCAGTGTATGAATGTAATAATGTCGATGTCAACAACACGATGACTTGCACTGTTTTTACATTATGTCAACGCTTTTTAGGGAATAAAAAAGCCCTATTGTATTTTTAAAGAATATCAAGTATAACCATAGTACTAGAGTGGATGTACACACAGCATGTTTTCATATGTGGCACTTTTATGTATCCTGTTGGGTTATTGTTCTAGATTGGACTGTTAAATACTATATTTGAGGCTGGGTTGTCATTTTTATAACTGTCTGGGTGTTTTATTGCCATTATTTATTACTTTTGATACACAGAATGAGCTGCATGCATTTATAGAGCAATGAGAGAATGTATTTAATGTGCCTTGTTTTTAACTGAATAAGAACCGAAAGCATGAATCAATAAAACTGATTAAAATGGTCTATTTGCTGGCATTTTGATGTTACTTGTAGTCAGAGAAATAACTTTGATTACTGTTGAAGTTTAAAAAAAGTTTGAAAATATTTTCACAAACTATGTTTTTAATGGCACTTACACATTAATTCCTTTAGCTTGATATTTTGTAATTTGATCTCAAAAGTGAATCTCTGCATAGACAGATGTAATTTTATGAGATTGCCAGGATTATTTGTATTAATTTGTTGCTGGAGCCTTTAGGGCATGACTTCTATATTTGTGCAATCCTATTCTAAAATTACATTCATCCTATTACAACTCAGCTGAATTCTTTCTTCCTTTTTTTTTTTTTTTGTCAACCAGAGCCTTTCAGCCTGAGCGTTCCCAGGCACACTGATGAATTTTATCATAACTAAAATCAATAGAAATGAATGGGAAAGATTACATAATCCATTTTGATCATCTTACATGTCAAGTTAGTGCAGGGTTGCCAAGTGTTGATAAATGCTCTGACAGAAAAAATGCTATATATTTTCATTGTCAGTAAATCAGTAAAGCTGTTACCAGTTTTAACAGAAATTTTTATAATGCCCATGTTATTTTATAGGTTTTAATTTACACATGTATATTTAGCATACTCTCCATTTGTGGTTTAGATGTGCTGCCTCCTGGTTTTGCATGCTCAAAGGCATGTGTGGGCTTTTGAAGGTTCTTTGAAATCTTACAGAATATGCCAAAGCTATGGCTCTCCTAGTTGTTCCAGGTTTATAACAATGAACTGTTATTTCAGTATTTGCAAAAAATAAACAGCAGCTCATTGTTCATTGATCTAGCTTATCGAATTTTATAGCACTTTAAAATTTATAAACATAAAATTTGTCAAAATAGAGTGCTCCTAATTTTTGAAATGTATGAAATTTGTGATATTCAAAGAAAGGGAAATGGATACTAACATCAATATTTTGTAATCTTTGTCAACACCACATTATGACTGGTATTAGATTTTACATGATGACGTTTGATTTACGAAGAAGGAAATCACTGAAGTTTTAAATTGATATGGCACCCTCATAATGGGAAAATTTCTGTATAAGAGAGGGAGCCGATGAGCCTTTTGTGTCTGTACTTTGTATTTTAGGTCTCTAATTAGCTACCAAACTTGTGAAATACATGCCGATAACGTGATGTATGTGAGCCATGATGACACCAGCGATTGTCCTGCAGATCCTGTGCTAAGAAAGTTGTGGACCCTTTGCAAAAAGCAGTAAATATCTTTGCATTTTGATAAATACCTGATCCAGAATAATAAGGTTTATTTGATCTAAGCAAAATACTGCTTAAGCAAAATTATCAAAGCTATCTTCATTCTCTACATTTGGCGTCAAATTGCATTGCTTAGCAGAAACCCTGCCATCGATTCCCTGTTAGTTAACCGCATTCACGTTGGAGTTGCTTGAAACTGTGGAAGTTAGGGTATGAATCCTATAGTCATAGATATATTTCATGTTTCAATGGAAGAGATAGGAGAATTGAATCTCATAGTACTCACTTTGGATATTAGAGCATGGCACATGGCACAACTGATTACACCAGCTTCCCAGCCATTCAACCCCACTGTTTTATGTCTTAAGCAGAGTATCTCTGCTCTAATTTTCTAGGTACAGTGACTCCTGTAGAGTCCAGGTTCATTCCTTCAGTGACTGCTGCTAGCATTCCTTCAGTGTGGTGTCTCAAGGAGTTGGGAGGCGTAAAACAATTTCTTTTTTTCTTTTGGCCCTGATGCCTCTGAAAAATAGTTTTGATCAAAGAGGATCTTGACCTGGAGGCTGGATTCTTTTATTTGCTTTAACCTTATAAAACTAGGTCTAACTTTTTTGTGATTTTTTTAAACCCAATTTAGGCATATCTGATTTTGCTTTAAAAGCTACCTTCCTCTGTTTGTCTAAGTGATCTAAATGTAATGAGCTCGATCAACATATCACTTTTTTTTAACCTGACCTTAATGCCCTCTTTTAAAGAAGCAGTTCCCTCTCCTCAACCTCCTTCCCTCAAAGGTCTTAGCGTAAATAGCTGCTTCTTCCTTTTAATTTGTTGCTTGTTAGATTTTCTCTCCTTTTCTTAAAATCATTTTTTTTTGTTTTCATCCCCATCATTAATTGATTTACAATTCATTTTTATGCATACAGAGTTTTTTCTATCCAAGTTAAGAAGCTGCAAATCTTAGATCCATTGAAACGACAGTGAGAAATATTTCATTTTATCCCATGAATCATTTGCCATCCTTATTGCTGAAAAATGGCAAAATTATGGTGTACCATGTTTTCATAAATTACCCTGCCCTCTACCCCTACCCCAGTTCATTGCATTATTTGTTTGGAAAGACTGTAAGAGTCAGTACCCAGACACTTGTGGTAAACAATTCTGATTTTACAGCAGGTTAATCAAAATTTCATAACATCACAAATTAATTCCTCTGGTACTGTGAAAAATTTTATTCATGTACAAAATATATCATCTATTTTATAACTCAAAAATAGCTTGATATTAAAGTACATTCTGTGATTTGCTAGTATAACAGAAGGAGAAGAGTGCCAAATTTCTTAAATAATGAATATAATTTTCATTGGGTTTCATATGTCAAAGTAGTCATTTATGTCCTCAAAGGTGTGTGCTTTGCACTATGTGTTTGAACACTATTAAAAAATCATAGCTTCTTCCAAAAAGGACAAATCATAGGTTTGCATTTCACATATGACCTACAAAGAATAATCTTATACGGAACCTCCCTCTCCCTTAGGACTAGCCTCGAAAGTAAAGACTGAAAATATTTCCAAAGATAAATATTTCTAAAAAGCAACCAATTAAATCAGATACTATGATGTTATAATATTGCTAAATGGAAAGATTTGTCTCTTGCCCTTAATCTCGATTTTATTAGCAGATCTTATAGGAACCCCGGTCAGTTATTTATACA
>NW_006442484.1:31100141-31122759 GCF_000325575.1 Pteropus alecto
TCCTGGGAAGTTCAACCTTTAAAAAATTACAAAAGCTCAGCACTAGAGAGCTGTTTCTTAAAACAATCTGAGCTTCTCATTTTTTTCTTCAACAAAGGCAACTAAGTGGAATACTTTGTCAATATAAAGCTCAATAACTCTTTTTGTGGGTTAATATTTTGATTCTAGTTTCAAGCATAGTGGCACTCAATCTCTTTGGTTGTGATATCTTCAAAAACTAAAACTCCTAAAAACTCCACGATGTTTCTACTTGAGAACTCGATAGATTTCCCCAAAAGAATAATCTCAATCTTTAGAGCTTTGGGACAAGGAAGTAATGCCATTCTAACTACAGAATTTATATGGGCATCTAGACTTCCATTAAGAGAACTTTTAAATGTATAAGAAATTGCTTATACAATTTGCAATCTATATACTAATGCATGTATATATTCTACGATAAAGATAAAAATAATTTGAAAGCCAAATTGCATTTTGTTTTACAAAAGATTTTCTTTGCCAAATAAAAAATTCTCTAAGAACTTTACATGATTCAAAGATAGAGTTACCTTTAACCCAAATCTTACTTGTAATCACTTTTGTTCTATTCTAAAGCTATATAATAATTATTCTTTAGTTCATTTAGGATATGATTATAATGTTACATCAATCTCCCACACCTAAGCTGAGAAATGCTACCATGTGCTGTATGTTTGAAGACTGGTCTTGTCCTTCTGATAGAAGCCCATGGTCTCAACCTAAAATTTAAGACCAAGCAAATGGGCAGCTGTGTCTCCACAAGTACAAAAACCAGAGTCATTGCCATTAATGTTGGCCTCCTTTTAATAGCAAAAGGAAGCCAATCTCCTGAGATGGTAACTTCTGCCAAATGTGTAAATTCTATTCATTAGCACTGGACTGATATGTTAAATGGATTAGTCAAATTGATGATTTCTCAATAGATATAGCAATAGGTTTTTAAATAAAATTTCTTCATTAAAGAAGTTCTTTAGAATCAAGCAGAGATTAACAAAGCAAGATTTAGATTGGCACTTGTGACAAGCAAGGGATTTCTATTTCAACTGAAGTTGCTTTGTCTCATTTCTTGGAAAATGAGAGTAGAAACGGTGACATGGGAATAAAACAGGTAAATTTCACTGAGGATAAAGGAGTCAGGATAAAAAGACAAATTGGAAAAAAAATCTTAGGTTCTTAAATATAACGGTAAAGGTGTTCATTCAATTCGAACACTTTGGTCTGAAATATTAACCACCAAAATGTATAGAACTTACTTTGTAGTCAGTTTCGTAACTGGCATGTGAAAGAATGCTATTTTGAAAAGTTAATTTCAGTTGGATTGAATAATTAAGTATAGAAAAATGGAGCAGTCTTGGAAGTCAGTGATAGCTGTGTTGTCAGACCAGCACAGGACACATACAAGTATAATAGAAAGCAAAAAACCAAACCAAACCAAACAAACAAAAAACAAAACATAAAACAAAGAATAAAAAACAAAATAAAAAAAGAACAACAAAAAAACATTCCTATAAGATTTTAAATGGGTAAAATCAATCAGTAATAATTTTTTTAAAAGTTTAAAACCTGCATCTTAGATGGAAGTAAGCAAGTCACAGATACTGTTGTCAAATGTTTGTGGGTTAAACAAATATGAATTACAACATGCTGTGACTACGGATTTGAGGAAATAGTGCTAAAAAAGAGTAAATAACCTAGGATTGACTGTTATTTTAATTCTGAAGACAATATTGAGTAATTTACCCTATGAAGATCTAACTATTTTGTCATTTTTCTTAAATCGGTGATCTGTTAACACTTGAAAAACATACGATTTTAAATTAAGTGTACCTTAACACTCTAAAAAGTGAGCACAATTTTTTTCTCTGGGGTGATGTTATCTCCTCTATTTCTGCACTCCCAGAGCGTAATCAGTGCCTTATAGGACTCAAAATTTTGTCCCATAAAACACTTACAGCCTCAAGGGTAACCCCACGACATACTCCAGAACTATCTGGAGTTTTTCAATGTTGAGAGTCAGAGCATGAATTCCATGTGTATGTATACCCACTGCCTGAATTTGGACAGCTCTTTCTGGAAATCTAGGATTGGAATTCACTAAAATCTTTCTCACTCTGTCCTCTTTAATTGCTGGATGCCATCTTTTCTTCATCTCCAGCCATCTTCTCATTCTCCCTTTGTTTTTATTTTATTTTCTTTCATCAATACCTGTCTCCTTGGAAAGTTATTCTCTTTATCTGGCTTCTTTTAATATAAACCAGCTCTAACAGAGCAATTTTTCTTTCTATAGTGTCACAAGTTACAAAAAAAAGTCCATAAAAGTCAGATATTTCCAGTTTTCTCTTTCAAACATTTAAAATTTTACCTGATTATTTAAAGATAGGTTACATTTAGAGACAAATACCTTCAAGATCCTAGAGAAACTTAGTAATTCTCATAATTGGAACAAACCTTTTAAAAAATATCTGGCTGATATGTTGGCAGTGGATTTAACAACTTTAAAGTGCTCAATATATGGGTGAACTAAGTAGTCACTATAGATTGAAATCATCTTAGGAATGCCTCTGAATTCAAAGTTCAGTTAAGTGAAAATAGAATAAAAATTTTCTATATCTAAACTTACGAGCACCTAACAATAGAAAACAAAAGAGAAGTAAAACTCAAAGATGTAACTCCAGAAATGTGTGTTAAAATCATTCTACTTCTCCTGGATCACTCGAATGAAAACAACATGATCACTTAAAGTAAATTCAATAGAAATTTAAATAGTAGTCTGTTTTAGTCAGGGTTTTGGGGAAACAATTTATTGCTACCTCCTCCCCTCTTACCCCTCAACCCCATTGTTTGGCTTTTTCTTTTCCAGGCCAGACCTAACTTTGAGAGGAGGTAAGGTGGGGTGGATATCTACAGCAATCGTTCAGGGGTGGGAAAATAGGGTTAGACCTGACAAGGTAATGGAGTATCACTTCCTCCCAATTTAAGAGCATCAAGGTATTAAATGAACAAACTTGGAGTCAGGAAATCTAATTTATGTTTCTTATTTGGCATTGCCCTCCTGTGCCCTCCGCCCCAGCAGCCTCCCTATATAACCATAAAATCATGAGAATACTGAAAAGTTAAAAATGGAATTATATAATTGTCCTTGAAAAAATTGCTGCTTCTTTATCTGTAAAATGAAAAGGTCATTTTCTGGTTGGGTCACCTGCTTCTCGGCACCACTGTTATGATTCATCAAATATTTTTAAGCAATTTTCCCGTGGTATTTTAACAATTTTACTATAGAGAAAACATATTTTTTTGTTCACTCACCCAGCATTAAAATAGTTATTTTCCTCTTATCCTTGGAAGAATGTAAGCTTTTAAGAAAGAAATCCAAAAACCACGGGATAGTCAAATGAAGGAATTTTTATGGCAGTGCCAGAAAAAAATTTCCTCCTTCTGTCCATATACCAGATCATTTTTTAAAAATGACATTCAAATGACAATCACATGGCACTGTCTTTGCTGGAGTTGCTATGCACGATGGTGCTAAACTCTGTATTATAATATATGTTGCAGATGGCACCTACAGTGCATTTATGTAGAGATTTTGTCCACCCATCCAAAAAGATATATTTACTTACAATGATTCAAAACAGATGGATAGACAAATCTGTCTTTGATATTTAATACTAATATATTAATGTGTAAATGACTTATAACAATAGGTTTGTTTTCTAGAGCCTAATGCAATGGTTGCCATAAGAACACAAATTATGTGTACATTTTAATGCATCTATGCTTCATAATTATGCATGGTTGTGTGCTGTTATAATTGACATAAAATATAAAACAGGTCAAAGAGCAGCTATTAAAACTATTTTTCATTTTGCTTCTTGACAGCCGGCAACATTGGTGCTTGGTATATTTAATAGGTCCATACATGGAATGCACAGATAGTTATAGAATTGCAGGCATATTAAAGGGCTTCCAAATTTGTAACCTAATTATTTCAAACATTGTTTTAAAGCTGATGATTTTATTTGGCAGTTTCCTATTTTGAGACCACATAAGTGAAGTAGTTTAAAATAGAAATAAATGAGAGAATGAAGAAAGAGTATCTTGTGTGTGTGTGTGTGTGTGTGTGTGTGTGAGAGAGAGAGAGAGAGAGAGAGAGAGAGAGAGAGAGAGAGAGAGAGGAGTGGGACTTTTATTTGAATATAATGTGTCCTGAAATATATTTTTTTTTTGATTAGGTAAAATAAATTTCCCACAATCCTTTGTACTGATAACTAAATTTCTGCTCTGTGTGGCTCTCACTCTGTGTTCTCTTCATTGTTTTTGTTTTCTAACACACTTAAGAATCATTTGGTAAAATTCTCATCTCCTAAAGGGTTACATAAGAAGAGGCTCTCGTTCTCTAATTACTCAATCTACTCTTCGCTCTGTAAGGGAACTGAGCATTAATACCTTCACCTTAGCAGTGAGAGAAGAGAGGCCAAAGGAGGTTAAGTGCCTTGCCCAAGGGCACTCAGCAAGCCTTGCGAAAGCTAGAATTGGAACTCTGGCCACCTACATCTCAGACATAAGCTCAGGCTCTGCTCCTGCTGCCACCAAGTATTTGTAATTCTTCTGAAGCCCAAACCATCTTCATTTCCCTGTCATAAAACTCCAGGGAGCTCTGGGTGAAAGAAATATAACCTATACAAAATCAACCAATGACAACGCAAATTTGAATTGCAAAAAGTTTCTGTTACTGTACTTCGCAAACGTATAGAGTTTTGGAACTGTAAAACAGAAACGTGAAATTTATAGTCAATGAATAATGATTTCTTACTGCCATCATGATAGGTCAACATAGTAGGCATAATTCTTTGTTTCTGAATTTTCATTTTAGAAAAGTAATTCTTTTTAAAAAGGTGGGGAAGGACACTTTTCCTTAGTTACAAAAACCAAAATCTCATACTTTTTATGTATTTTAAGGATGCTTTCTTTCTACAAATATTTTGAAAAATTACAATGGTAAATAATGAAGCTAACAGGAAATTGAGAGAAACTAAAATGGAACAAGGGGTGGGGAGGAAATATAGGTTAAAAAAAGCTCTTACTTTATGAGCTACCAAGTTTCACCATGCCAGTCTCTTCTAGTTCTGCTCTGTCCACTCTCACACCGATTCACCCCCATCCAGCAATGAGTCTTCCAGGCGCTCAATTCCCTGGAAACTACCAGGCCGTATGCCAATTTCCAAAGCCCTATGCCAATCAAAACTTTGCTATTTTCTTTATTTAGGCTGCTTTAAAATGGTTTCCTGTATGTTGTGTTTTTGTGTTCTCCAAGAGCAGGGCCAAGGTGTATGCAAATAGAAACCAGACGCCAATGGATAGAAGTAAAAATTGGGAGGCAGAATATCTTTTAAAAAAATTGCAAATAATTTACTCTTCAATTATTCCAAATTGATAAAGTCCTATTATGCATTTAAATGTAAATGATCATACTGCCTACATTAGGGAGAAAATTCCAGAATAAACAAGCAACACCCAAAATGATCACAACAGCAACAACTGTTTTTCGTGGCTTAATATGCATCAAACAATGGTCTAAGTGTTTTACATATATTAACTCAGTTAATCTTCATAACAACTCTACAATTAGGTACTGTGACTATCTCTTTTCACAGGTGGAGAAACAGGTACAAAGAGATTGGGTGGCTTTGCTCAAGGTCACAAATGTAATAAGTGGCAGAGCTGTGATTGTGTGCATTGGAGAGTTTGGATTCTTTCTTTTTCTTCCTGGTTTAGAGAGATGAGACCATGGGATAGTGGTCCAGAGCCTGCCCGACCTAAGGCATGAAAATTCTAGTCTTTATTCTTTGCTTAGCACAACCCACCACAACTCACCAATTTATATAAGAAAACCCCCAAATAATAAAAATAATAGGTAGAAACAAGGCATCGGATGAAAATGAAAACTGAACTATTGCGACCTGAGATATAAAGAATTTAATCATCTTCCAAAAGAACATACTTGATTTCACCAGGAGTATATTTACTTATAACCTACTGCTGTTCATTGTATATAGTTCTGTTTAGATGTCTTTTTAACTATAGAGACAAAGGAATCAAGAGACAAGGCATGGTTTATGTTCTGTTAGGTGGTTGATTGTTACATGAAGAATTTCAATATGTATCGTTACATGAAGGATTTCCATGCCAGAGTTCTACGTTTCTTTTTGTATTATTGTTGCATTTCTATACCTGTTGTATTTATCTTGAAATTTGATGAAGTTTATGTCTTATTTCTGTATGGGGTATCTGAATTTTGACACAGTATCTCAAGGAGTCCTGAATATGTATGCTACTGCTTGGAGATATCCCATTTGAGAATTTTACACAGTTTTGCCAATTGAACATGCCATTTTCATACTAAGGTGCAGTTTTCCATAAAAGTCTCATTAATTATAATGCAAAATACCAAAAGTTATAAATATCATCTACATCAAGTAAAGAGAGAGAGAGAGAGAGAGAGAGAGAGAGAGAGAGAGAGAGAGTGTGTGTGTGTGTGTGTGTGTGTGTGTGTACGGGGGGGGGTCATGACTGAATCATCAAACTTAATCTAACTCAGTATAATAGTCTCCCAGTTCTGCAAGATATATATAATATAAACCTTGCTGTCTCATGAGCTGAAGAAATCATAGCTTTTTTCAAACTGGCAATCAATCCAATAAAGAGAATAAAGCTGCTTTCTGCTTCCACCCCTTTTTTACCCTTAGTCAAATGCCAGGTTAAACCAAGTCTATCTACAAATATTTTCCCTACCTGTCTCATCATCTTCATCCAGGGTTGATTCAGGCTTTCATCATTTCCACCTAGAATTCTGCTATTTCCTAGACCATTTTCTCTGACTCCAACAGGCACCGCTCTACAATTGTCATTCTAATTGAGTCTCTCCCTTTGTAGCCATTCTTTTATTTCTAAAAGTCTGCTTATGTCTATTTCTTCCTAAAAAGCCCATCATAGCTCTTTAACAGGGTGAGGAGACTGCTCACAATCTTGAGCTATTTATAATTTCAGGCTCTTCCCCTGTTTGTCCTACAGCTTTGTGACACAGAACTACTCACCACTGGGCCATACCATGCCCTGGCAAGTTGCTTATCTTTCTGTATGTCATGTTCTTGCTGCCTAGACAGACCCATTTGAGCTCCACTTCTCTGTTTTGAAAATTCCTATATTTTAAACCTGGTTCAAATGTTACCTCTCTCTAAAGTTCTCTATTTCTTTTTCTTAACTTCCTGTCCAGGAAAAATAACTAAATCATTCCTTTTCTATACCCCATCAAACCTGATTGTGCCTTGACTGTAGTAAATATCATGTCTTATTATTTTACTATTTATCTGACTTTACCGATAGAAAATCACACCATCCTGGTCAGGGACTTTGGTTTACTCATCTATTTCCAGTCGAGATCCTTGCATGCAGTGAACACACAATAAATATGAACTAAACTAAGACAAATTCCAACAGCCTCCTAGATCACCAGGTGCTCTTCAACTCTATGACTGAGCACAGTCTTGGCTGTGGTATGCCTGAGCTTCTTTTTTTGTACAGCAATACAGAAAGGAACCAATGGGCTGCATTCTGGGCATGGTGAAAGGTATCTATGAAGACCAGAGGGATTTGCCCTTGGGAACAGTTGACTAGAAAGGGGGTATGTTTTCTGGTTCTCTATGTACTTTCGGCACTCTTCAAAACTCAAAACTACTTTGGAATTTGCACACAGGAGGTTCTGGAGGATTTGCATAGTGTTTCTGCTTCTCGGCTTTGCATGAAGAGAGTGCGGGGGCAAGGTTGGAAAGAAGGCAAACATCCCTCTTCTTGCATAAGCATATGCTGGGAACCCTCCCTGGCCTCCAGACAAGGGGAAGAGCCAGGCTAAATGTGTGATGCTAAAAGACTTGAGGGAAAAGAAAGAAAATAGATGGCACATTTTATGAAACTGAAATTCGTAGGATGTCTAGGAATTCAAAACACTTTTATTGCCTTAAAAAACTTAACGTGGCACTGGTTCTCTGTATGTCTATTTTTCCGGTAACGTAAATGGGAATAAAGGGCACTTCTTGTCTCTCAGTCCTTCACATCCCACTTGTTATTAGTAACACAGGCTTACATTGTAGCCCACGTTGCGCCTAATTACAACTAGTCTTTAGAAGCAAGCCGGGTAGATGGTGTCAGACCAGATTTCAGCTTGGAATGACACTGGGGTTGTGGGGAGGGGGACGCTCAGAAATCTGAAATACAAGAAGGATGGATCTTAAGTAAAATGTCAAAAAGAAGACTCACTCGTCCCTGAATTCCGTTGTCGCTTTTAGGACTGAAAGTGAGAACATAGAAGGCAGGTTAGAGGTGGTTATTGCTATCAATGGTATAAATATTTTTTGACAATCGTTGTATAAGACCTTGGAGAGAGAGAAGAGCAAAAATGACTACAGGCTTTTGTTTCTCCAAATGTCAAAGGTTACTAAAATAGGAATGAGAGGGATGAAATGGAAACTTTTAGTGCTGTATTATGTCATCTTATCTGAATCTCATTCAGGGATATCCAATCACCCTTGTTCCTTAGTGAGCACATTTTCTCATTTCTATTCCCCCTTCATGCTCCCCACCCCCATAAAAATAAAACCAAACCAACCAAATTTGAATTAGATGTAAAATTAGGGAAGGAAATTTTGAAAGAAGTGCATATTTGAATGGTTTTTGAGTTTCATAAGAATTTATTTTGTCATGAATTTAACTGTAATTTGGCATTACACAAATTGAAAAAAATATTTAAAAGTTTAAGAAACATGCTAAGCTTACCTGAAATCCTAATATTTGGAGATAACCACAATTAATATTTTGGTGACCATCCTTTCAACATATCACTTTTCCACATATGCATATATATTTATGGTATATCATACAGGCCAGTCTTATCATTCTTATCATTTATTTACCTTATTATTTTTCACTAACACTACGCCTTACATATCTACTGAAGTTTATGAGGCTAACTTATTACAATATATTTTTTAAGAAGTTCTTGTTATCACTCTTGAATATTAGCCAAGTAATAGCTTATTGGTTCTTTAGGTTGAATGTTAAGCATTTTTTATAAACTTATTAACCATTTGGATCAACTCCTGTTTGAATTGTCTCTTTATATCCTTTGCCTTTTTTAAAAAAATTGGAATTGGTCAGTTTTAAAAATAATTAATTTTTAACAGATTATCTTTTATATGCTTTCGAATATTTTTTTTGCAAAGAAAGTACATTCTAATTTTATGAAGTTAAATATCTTTTATAGTTCACGAATTTCCTGCTTTTGTTATATAGCTCTCCAACACTCAGTGAACAATATATTAATTTTCTTCAAACTCGTTACTGTTTTATGCTTTACATTTAAGTCTTTAATTCACCTTTAATTCACCTAAATAAAGGGATCCACCTTTATTTTTTTCATATGAGTAGTCACTTATGATAGCACTATTTATTAACTTATAACACATTTTTCACATTGAGATTAAATATATGTCAAGTATATTGGCACTTATTTCTTCACTTTATTCAATCCCAGTGACCTACTTTTTTTTCTATTTCCAAACCAAGAAAATAATGGCTTTGTAGTATTTTTTAATATCTAGAAAAGCAGGTCCTCCTTCTCTATCCTACTTTTTCATAATTAATTCTAATATTCTCAGACATCTGCTCTTCCAAAAGAAATTTAGTTTAAAAAAGCTCTTTTGAGATTCTAATGGGAATTGCATGAGATATATAAATTAACTTTGGGAGAAGTCATGTATAAATTGACATTTCTACAACACATTCTTTCCTTCAAAATAATTTTAATAATATGAGTCCTTCATGTGAAGTTACATAACCTTTTTCTGTCTTATCTTTATAATTTTGTTTAAATTATTAAAAACAGAACACTTAGTGGTCACCTTCCCAAAGCCATTGAACACTTGAGAAAAACTCTGACCCCTGTGACATTTCAGCTAAAACAACAGTCTAGTCAAGAGAAATTACATTAGATAGAGGAAAAAGCGAGGACGCTCAGATGTTAAGCATAGATCTCGTCTATATCTTTTCTATGTCTAGCTTCAAGCTTATACTTAAAATCTTATTTTTTTTTTTGGCAGAAGCCACAGACCCTTCAAAACTACATTGGATCTTGTGACTTTTTTCTTCAGCATATGAATTCTGCATTAGATAGATTTTAAAAACATTTTTGTGGTTCTTGTCTATTATAAAAGTAATATGTGGTTACTGCAAAAATCTAAACATCATGGAAATATCCTAGTCATAGAAAAAAATTACCACGATTTGATTTTTTCTCTATTGTTTTTTTTCATTCAAAATGAAATTAGACTATATTTGCTATAACTTGTATTTTCACTTACCTACATGCTTTATATATTTTTATGTCAATATATATAAATCTTTCTTATTTTTAAGGGCTGTATACTACTCCATTATCTGTAAGAAACCATAAGTTACTTACTCAATCTTCTCGTAGCATAAAATTGTTTCTAAATCAATGTATTTTAACATGTATTTATGCACTTGTGTAAATATTTTTTGGACAAATTAATAGAAGTGATTATATTTTGTCAAAGGGCGAACACATGGCAATTTTAATTTAATTCAAACTGTAGTACCAGTTGAAAGACATTTCTACAAACAGTGTATTAGAGTGCTGTCTTATGGCACTATTACTAGTTCTAGGTTTTAAAAAATTCCAAAATTTTTCACTCAGCAATCATCCAAAAAATTGAATATGTCTTGCCACATGGTAAAACAATGGCATGGATGAGTACATACTCTTTTATATCGCTCCTTCTGGTATGTTACTGTTTTAGGAATTCAGAAAAAAAAGCAGGATGAATTGAAAATATCCCAGATTTTCAAAATTCTGTCCTCATTATTCAAAGAAAATACAACTGGCTCACCATTTTCAGGCATAAACTTGATGTTGTTTTCCCACCTGGATGATGATTTTGAGCTTCTTCAAGTCATACTATTTCATTCGTTGAAGTCAAGCATGTGCGTTCGTGAGATGGCTCACATATAGCACAAACTCAGTCCATCCCAAACGAACGTATGTTTTCCTTAAATTTGTTAATCTCCAAATTGCCTCCGTCTTGGTAAACCACAGCATCAGTACCATCACAATCAGGTGCTCTAGCCTAAAACAAAGCAGTTATTTTTCATTCCTCCTTTTCTCTTTTCTCTATCATTAAATCCATATATATTGGATTAATTCTACCTCCAACTAGGTCTCAGATTGAACTTCTTCCATCTGTACTAGCCTTTCCCTGAAACCCTCCAATGGTTTGCCATTCTATTTAGAGCTAAATTTATACTCTTTAAAATGGCTTCTAAAACTATTATTTTTGCGTGTACAATTTCCCCGCGATTCCCCTGACTGCCTTTGTATTTTTCAAACATGTTAAACTTTTTCTCTCCTCCGGGGCTTTGACTTGCTACTCTCTCTACCTGGTTCAGAGTCTCCCTCTATGGCACGGCTGGCTCTGTCTCGTCATTCAGGTCACTAATCAATTGCTACATCTGCAGAGAGGCCTTCTCTGACCACCTCATCTAAAACGGACCTTCTTTTCTAGCACTTACCATTATCTGAGAGTATTTTGTGTTATTACGTTCAAGCTGCTTATCTCCTTCTCATCCCTAATCTTTACTGTAAGGTCTACGGTAGCAGGGCCTTGTGTTAGCTGTTCACTCAGGTATCTCTTGCGCCTCTAATAGCCTCTGGTTCACAGAAAGCACCCAATACATATTTATTTCATGAATGAATTCCTGAGGCCTGGCTGGTGGTCCTGGCCCTCATAGAAGACCAAACTCCTCTACTCTCTGCTCGAAGCACATCTGACGCAATAAGACGTAGGAACTTGAGTGTACTGTATTTGCTCACATATCCTAGGCCTTGATGCCTTACTGATTTTGTACAGAAGAGAAAGCAAGCTCCAGAATCTAGAGCTCATATCTTATATGAGTTTATAATGGTCAAATGCCAGCACCGTGAGGATGAAAGTATTTGGAGTGTTCATCACCAAAACCTGGACTTTTAAATTTTTAAATCAATTTAAAGTGAATTAAATACTTGTGATGAATTCTTTCAGTTTTCATTGAGGTATAACTTTCATATAGTAAAATATATTAAGTGTATAGTTCAATGAATTTTTATAGACATATACCCCAAGTCATCATTCTTGATCAATATATAAATTTCTATCACGCTAGACATTTCCCTCATGTCCTTCCTTTGTCAGTACTCATTTCCCATTCCAGATTCTATCAACATAGATTACATTTGTCTAAAATAGCTAATGAATTTATTATTTCACATAACAAGAAGATTCAAGGTTGTATAGTCCCAAAGTTGTTCAATTAAGCACCCTGACAACATCATCAAGAACTCAAGTTCTCAGAGAACATAAGGGCTGAGAGAATGGTGTTATCCAGGTTAATGGAAACCCAGCTATAGTGGGACGAGGGCTCAACAAAGAAACAATGGCTTCTGTCAGCACTTCTGTCCGGGAAAAAGCTGCCCCTCCTGCCCTTGCCCTGAAGCCAGACAATTCAGCTTCTCCCTATATGTCCTTGGTGCTGCCCCAGTGCTGGAGCTCACAGCAAGTGAGTCCATCAATGAGTAAGTCTGTGTGTGCACCCTTTAAGAGGAATTCTTGGGACTTCTGCCACCCTCTCTCTTACTCAGCCATAATCTCCGCCGTGTTTTACAGCTAGAAGTTATAGAGACTTCTCTTCCCAGCACTGGACCCTTGGGCTGGGGATCCTGGTATGGGTCTGGGGCCCCTCACTCCTCAGGGGGGACTTCTGCAGTAGAGATATCCCTCCTGGTTTTTAACTGCCACATGTGGGTATAGGGACTGGCCTGTTCCATGTCTCCACCCTCCTACCAGTCTCAAGATGGCTTTCATTGCATATCATTAGTTATAGGACTTCAGTTCAGCTAGACTTAGGCGATTCTCAGTGATGGTTGTTCTGTAGCTTAGTTGTAATTTTGACGTGGTTGTGAGAGGAGGTAAGTAGATCGCTTACCTACTCTGCCACCTTGACCAAAGGTCCTAAATTTGTCTGTTCTTTAACTTCATATAAACAAAATTATAAATACCTACTGTTTGTGTCTGTCTTCTTTCACTTAACTTAATGTCTGTGAGATTCATCCATATTGTTACCTGCTCAAGGTACATACTTTTTTTTGTTTGCTAATACTAACCTGGGATTACTTTGGGTTCATTCCAAAACACAACTGTAACTTTTGCACTTCAAGCTTTTAAAAACCTGAAGTGGTAATTTGGGATCAGTCTCAGTTAAAGGCTTTGAATGCCATTTTTCTGGAATATATCAGGACAGTGTTGAACTAGGCAATTATCTTAATTCAACTGAAATAGTTGGTCACAGTATACATTAGATGAGCATCTTGAGTCAAACTTGAACATGCAGTCAACCTGAACAAAATGAGCTCAGTCGCAGAGGGCCAGATTTCTTAATTAGTTCTCAGTGGCAAAAACATTTCGTTTCCAAAAGTCAAGTACAAATTCTACAAGTGACACAATTCAAGAAGACTTCATAAGGGTGAATTAAACCTGGCCTCCCACTGTCATCTGCAGCATTCGAAGCCATATTCATTTATTTCTCACTGTTAGTGTTCTTGGAAGCACCAATATGCTATAATAAAAAAGTAATGACTAACTTCATTGTAGTGTTATTGAATTAAGTAATACAATGCAGCCCCCTCTGCTTGACCTTTGGCAGGTTGTTGTCTCCTCTTTTTCTTTACCTTTTTCTCCATTCTCCTTTTCTTGTTTCTGGCAAAAGAAGGATATTAATTACATGAATATATCTTAAGGTATCTTATTCAATCAATCCTTTTACACACTCATATTTTTTAAAAGTAGGGAGAATTTTAAAAGGCAAAAAATAAAATATAATTTTTTTGCTTTTATTTGTTTGGTTTAGTTTTATTTAATGCAGGTAAATTATTTGCAGTTTAGAGACTGTATTTATAAATGTTAGGAACAGAATGTGGTGATACAATGTGTTGACACCTTTTTTTTATTGCTATTGCTGTTAATAATGAATGCAAGCCGCCTCTTCCAAGGCTCAAACATACATCTCCTGAAACTTCACTGGGGAGATAATAATCCACTGATGATCAATGCTGTAAGGGACAAAATTCTTCCATAATTACACCTCTGGGGCTTTCTTTTTTAGATTTCCTTCATCCTAATCTTACATTGGTGAGTTGGAAAATTGCTATTATTTGTTGTAGCAGGTTATCATAATAGCAATAGCATCTCCTATGCTTGATAAAAGAATATACACAAATAAAGGAAATTTAATGTACATTAAACATTCCCAATTTCATATTTTTCTAAAGTTTGAAATACTTTAGCATTTAGTTTTCAGATAATTAGAATTCAGTTTGTTTTTAGTTTTACTGATTAAGTTGTGCAGAAGAGTTACATTTCTCTACACTGAATACATCCACTCTATTAATACTGATAGATCAAATGTCCCAGATAGTTTGATTTCCTACTGCCCAAGTAATGAAAATTAATCACTCTTGTAGAGGGATTGAAACAAAACATAAATAACATTTTTAGTGAGAAACAAAAAGTTGTAGTTAAAATTTTCATTAGCACTCATTTGACAATAAATTCTGAAAATACTTTGGAATTTATTGGAAAATAGTTAACATTGTCTTGATATTTTTCCATTGTAAAACATTTTACTTTGAAAAACCAAAAAGCTTGTAAGATTGCTTATGCTTCTTCTTTTAATCCAGATAGAAATACGAATGAAAGAATGGAGCTCAAGGAAGCTCTTCCCAACTTTTTTCAAATACCTAATAAAATAATTATATGTATCCATTAAAAATCATAGTTGGCATCTAAAAAAGAAAGTATAGTGTCAAAACAAAGCTGCATATTTCCCTTCTGATTTAATCTCAGCTTTCTCTCCTTGCCATCTGTTTGGTAAATGTGACTATGTTTGATATCATTTCACCTTTAAGCCTTCACTACATGCCCAATTTCCTACTTCCCGTGACTATAGCCTTTATCAGCAAATCATGCCTGCCACCCCATGAGAAACAGATAATCATGCCAAAAGAAAATTGTTGGGTTACTACTGCCCAAAGGTGAACAATTCTAGCACTAAAAAGAATAATAACTGTAATTGATTTATACAATTTAATATATAAAAATCTATGAACCTATAATAATGCTTAAATGATTTTAACATCAACGCCTTACTCTAAAATGTGGTAAGTTAAGGGAAAGAATCATGCATTTAACTTCCTTTTCTGGTAGAAACTCTTTTGGGGTAACCAGATAGTTAAAGCTGATGAAGGAATGCTCTTTCTTGCAGAACCATGCCAGCTAAGTTGGGAAGGCATGATATAAAATATGTCAATAACAAGAAAAGCATCACATTAATAATTTTGAAATCTAGAATACATTCGATTATGAATATATGGGTGTTCACTATACAATTCTTTAATATTTTCCATGTTTGATAACTTTCAAATCGAAGAAAAATAAAATTGTCAAAATTTTATTTTTATGCCAAAAAGCAGAAAATAAAACTATTAAGATGGTAAATGGGGTTAAAGAGACATACTTTTATAAAACATCCTCTTCATATTCAGAAACCATAATCAAAATTACTAGCCCCATTAAGGAAAAAAAGTTACTTCAAGGCAGAAAAGAGGAATAAAGACTTAGGCAAAATGAATTTCAGGCAAACTAATTCAGTAAATCGAGGAAACATGTATTTCCCATTGCAATCACTTTCAAAAACTGTATTTCAGTAAGGGAGAACAAATACGTCTCTACAGGCATTTCTGTGGAGGGCAACAAACTCAACAGAACCCACAGTAATAAAAGATCTCTCAATGGTATTTTAAAGACTTGTACCCGACTTGTAAGATGAAAATCCAGTGCCTGCATTCTTTGCCCTCTGTTTTGTTTGTATCTGTGTGTAGCAGAGATGACAGACACAGTCACAGTTCTAGACCTTGCAAAGTGCTTAGCCGAAGTTAGCCATACATTCAACATTATTAACAACTCCCAATTTTAAACTTGAGCAGCCTCTCCTCTAAGAAAACAGAAGTAGCCTCCTTCTCTAATAAAATATCAGAAGGAATGAGGGCAAAAGGAATATGTGTGCGTGTGTGTATAATTTTTAAATATATAGCACATATATTTAGTTATATATAGTTATTAGTTTTATATGTAATTATTTAAAATATGTGTAATTTTAAAGACTATTTTGTCAAAAAGATTATATAATTTTCTTAATAACTACTCCTTAATTCTTATATTAACAACATTGTTTAATGAGTCCAAGATTTATGCAGAATACTAGATTAAGTGCACAAACGGGAATTCAATTACAAAAAAACGAAGTTATAATCTTGCTTAAAATTTTAATCAACTTTGCGATTATTAAAGTTTTGACCATATTTCAGAGCTGTTGTGTTAGTATTTTCTGAATTTTCTAACCTTTCTATATCTTTACAAATGCAAGTTTAATTAACTTTATTTTTCCACAAGTATTCTATTTTCTCTCTATTATTTAATAAATAATCTAGAGGTCGGGGCAAAATGGCATAGATGATAGAAATTTTGTTCATCGTCTCTTTCGACCACATCAAAGTTGAGGAAACACGGAGCCAATAGCAAGTAGAGTTGCCCAGGGGTCTAGAGGTACAGAAGCCCTACAACTAGGGAGAGACATAAGAAATCGCCCCTCAATGATTGGAAGTAGGAGGGGGTAAAGACATGAGGCTTCTCCTTCCCGAGAAGCTGAGTGGGACAGAGGCTGTGGCAGCAGCAGCCAGGAGCTGCAGACATCTCTTAGTGGGGGCCGTGTCTGCAACTGAACTTGCAGGATGATGGACCTGCTTGCCCTGAGCACCAGCACTAGGTCTGCTGCTCGTGGGGCACCAGTAACTTACAGCGGGTCATTGAAGTGTCGGAGTGAGAGCTTGATGCGAGTCTTTCACCTGGGCAGAAGTGCTGGCAGTATCTGTTGTTCTTCTGTTGAGCCCTCTACTCTCCCAGTGTGCTGACCCAGTGCTACCAGAGCTGAGATGTCATCAAACTAGAAAACTGAGGTTGCTCTGCCCAGAGGACTCCCTGAAACTTTGCATCCCCAACTCACAGCCCTTCTTAAGCCATATTCAGTAGTGTCCTCAGGAACTCCTGTGCCACTTTCTGAGCAGTGCCAAAACACACTGGTGGCAGCTGACTTTGGTTTCTGATGTGGCTTCTTGAGGCAACTATAAGCACAGCATCTGTGGATTGCTTGCTGAATCTTAAATAGGAGGCCTTGGAGGTGCACAGGCTGGGGCTAAATCTAACCTGAATCTGAAACTCTCTCAGGACTGTGCTTCTGGGCACCTACTACAGAAATCCACGCTAATAAAAATGGGAGACTTAGGAGCTCTGATTAGTGCATATAAACAGATAGGCAGCCAAAATAGGAAGACAAAGAAGCAGAAACCATATGAAAGAACAGAACAGAGATCAAGGAAAAATAGAGACAAGCAATCTAACAGATGCAGAGTTCAAAACAGTGGTTGTAAAGATGCTCAGTGAAATTAAGGGAAGTGTAGATGAACTCAATGAAAACTTAAAGAGATAAAATCATAAAAAATGGAAATTATAAAAGGGAACCAGTCAGAAATGAAGAATACATTATCTGAGATGAGTATATGAGAAAGAATCAACAGAGTGGAGGAAGAAGAGGATTGAACCACAGATATAGAGGATGGGAAAGCCAAGGATACCCAATCAGAATGACCAAAAAAAAAAAAAAAGTAATCAAGAATATAATAATGATTTAAGGAACCAATGGGACAAAATTAAGTGTAAAAACATCTGTGTCATAGTGGTACCTAAAGAGGGAGAACAAGAAGTTGAATATATAGTTGAAGAAATAATGATGGGAAACTTCCTTAACCTGGTGAAGGAAATAGACATACAACCCCAAGAAGCTCAGAGAGTCCCCTCTCCCCAAAATGAACCCAAAGAGGCCCACACCAAGACACATCATAATTAAAATGCCAGAGATTAAATATAAAAAGAGAATCTTCAAAGCAACAAGAGAAAAGCAATTCATTACTACAAGAGTGCTCTCATAAGACTGACAGCCAATTTCTCAAAAAAAAAAAAAGCTATCATTTAGAGTTGAAGGACAGATAAAAAGCTTCCCAGACAAAAATAAGCTAAAGGAATTCATCAACGCCAAGCTAGCATTACAAGAAATGTTGGAGGGACTTCTTTAAGAAGAAAAAATGTATTAAAAACATAAATAAACAATTGTAGTAACTACGTATTTATCAATAAGTACCTCAAATGGAAAACAATTAAGTGTTCCAAACAAAAGAAAGGAAACTGAATGGATAAGAAAACAAAACCCCTACACATGCGGCCTACAAGAGACTCACGGACCTAGAGGGTATTGCCCTGAATGAAGTAAGTCAGATAGAGAAAGACAAATACCACATGATTTCACATACATGTGGAATCTAAAGAACAAAATAAACAACAACAACAACAACAAAATGGAAACAAATTCATAGATACAGAGAATATTTTGAGAGCTACTAGACCATGAGAAAGATTGAGGAGGATAGTGAAATAGGGCAAAGAGATGAAGAAGTACAAATGGATAGATACAAAATAGTCATGGAAATATAAAATGTAGCATAAGGAAAATAGTCAACAATGTCGTAAAAAATATGAAGTGTGAAGGGGGTACTAGATTTAGTAGGGTGATCAGTTGAGCTCTAATCACTATGGTGTACAACTGAAACTACTATATTATCGTATGCCAATTATAATTGAAAAAAATCATTGAATTGTACAATGTAAATACAAGCAACTAATTGTCTACTATACTTCAATAAATCTGGGAAGAAAAGTAATCTAGATCTTTTCCATCGTATATGGTATTTTCTTTATCATATAGTATAGCACACCAGTGACTGCTGCCTTACCATTTTCTTCTATTGATCTGTCTCATCATATTGTTTTCATTATCCAAGCTTTAAAACATTTTAATGTCTAATAAAACAAGGAATCTTTCCCTTTTGTTTATTTATCCAAAAATTTTAAATAATTTTGATGATTTTCCTCAAAATTAAGTTGGAGTTTTAAAACTTGGTTTGCATTAAATCTCTTCTTTGATTTAGAGACTGACAAATATAAAAGATGTAAAACCTTTTATATATATGTGTGTGTGTGTGTGTGTTTGTATTTATCTGTAAGTGTGTCTCTACATAGATTTATCTACATGTATTTATCTAAATGTATGTTTAGATATTTATACACATTTATTTGAAAGCATATGTAGACATGTGTTTAGATATTTATATGCTCATATGACATTTGTCAAGACTAAAATCCTAGCTAAATGTCTTCATTAGGGAAAATAAATGTGGAAAAAAATTATGAAATATTCTTCTGCTCACACCATACACATTGAACTATTTCATTAGGAGTTTGTACTTTAATTGAATCAATTCGTGATTATTAGTAAATAAAATTTCAACTTGGATTTCAATGGCATATTTGAATTTCACTAATCTTGCAGTTTCTTTAACATAGAGGTTTAAGAGCTTTGGATTAAAAAAAAATGAGTCTGAAATCTTGTCTTACACAGTTAAACTAGCTACATGGCTTTACCAAGTACCAAGTTAAGTAACATCTCTACATGGCAAAAAATGAGGATAATAATACTATCCATCTCATAGCATTGTTGTGAGGATTAAATGAGATGATGTGTGTAAAATAATAATCTCAGTGCCTAATTCATACTATCTCCCCCCAAATTTCAGCTATTATTCCCATTTGGAATAAGCAACCACCAAAATTGCTGTGTGAGACATACGCCCTCTCCTAAATAATAAGCTCTAGTGAAACACAGACAAAAACAGTTTGAATTAACTTTTTTCCTACTTTGATAGTTACTAGAAGTAGCTATCACATTCTCTGTTGTTGTCTTTGTGCTTCATAAGTGGCCTTTGCCTAATTCTTCCTGCATATCCTCTACTTTTTTTCTCAGACTCAGCCTTTTGTCTTCTATAGATCTTGCATTTATCTTTCACCCAATACAATTTTGTCTAAGTATTTTTACTTTTTACTTACTTTTTTAATTTACTTAATTTTTACTTTTACAAGTACTAAGCACTGTGAAACTGGTTAAAGCATGGGGGATGTTAGTCATAAGTTTATGATTGTCATTCTGACTTCTCTCCCCTTACTCCATCCTTTGTTTTCATTTTATAAAATCCTATAGCATGTATTCACTTGAAATTGTGCCTTTAGTGTCTACTGAATTTTGTGACCCCATTTTAATGTATATATGACAGCTATAGACTAAATAGGCTATAGAAAAATAATTTATTACTTATTAAGAAGTGAGAGAATACCATGTACCAGACATGTGATTCATAAATAACAGATTTGTGAAACAAGGGTCCATTTATATATTTGTTTAGAAAACAGTGCATGAGCTCTTGTTTATCCCATGTCTTTATTACAATTATCACGAATGGAACATGTTGACTAAACTTGAGTTCTCATTTATTAATGTAATATTTTTTTAATTCACACTTAACTAAGAAATTAAAACACATTATTCTTTTCTGATTGACATTAGAAAAATGTAGTGCAGACAACGATTTTAGCATATGCCATCAATATTAAGAGATTTCTCGTTAGCAAATGTGTAAAAATGAAACAATATGAAGAGACTTTCTCTGATTACAATGTTGTTTTTCTCCCCTACTACTGAAGACAATAGACTCTTTTCTTTTTAAACCATCACACAATTTCATTTAGGATGTTGGAGTCAATAAAGTTTTAATTGGACTATTTTTCAAAGCAATGTTTTTAAAACATATATTCCTGATTGAGAAATATTTTTTTTTAAAAAAACAAAGAATTTATTTAATTTCTTAATTTACATTTCTGAGTTTTTGGTTTCTTAAATCAAATTGGTCAAAACTGCACCAATTTCCATAAACTGGCAGAAACATTTAAGTGCCATAAAACTCAGAATTCTTGACCACTCTTTTATTGAGCAATGGTCCTTAAGTGATGACATCCATTGTCAAAGGCATCTTCCAAAAAATACAGCAATTTTTGAAAGAGAAACGAAATTGTCTTTTTAAGTAATATAACCCCTGTGCAATTTTCTCTCTTTTTTTGACCCTTTTTATTTCCTGAGGGTTTTAAGTAAAGACCTCCAATTTAAAACCTATTATTCTGTAGGAGCTGCTTTTCCCCCTCCCCCAACAGTAACCTTGCTGTAGTCTCTGCCCTGTTATTTTCTGAGTTTTTTACTTTGCTTAGCATTGAGCTATACTTAGGATACAACCAGAATACGTATGTGTGATGTACATACAATAGTTGAGCGGACAAATAATTTTAAATATATTAAATATCAACTTATTTTTGCTTTTACACTGTCACAATCCAAAGGATTCTTCCTTATTCTTTTTTTTAAAACCGTATAGATTTTCATGAAACTAGATGTTTAAATAATGAGATTATCTGAGAAATATTATTAATGAATTGTTGTTTTATATTCAAAAGGTGCATGGCCTTATCTTAATAGTGCAGAAGAATCATACCAATGAAGAGAAGATATGTTTCTTGGAGAGCATTTTCAATCTTATTCAAATAGCTACACATAGCCAAGAAAGTTAAACTCTGATCACATCACATTCTGGTTATATTTATTTGGTTGAGGAGGCTTACTGGAGGAAAAGAACTATCAATGTTTTAAAGCAATGGTCTTCAAACCAGGTTACAGAGGCTTTCCAATGAGTACACGGTTATAAATAATTTTAAGGGACTCAATTTCCAGGTCTTAATATTCCATATGCTCTCTTTTCCTGAACTGCCTAAGAAATTACCAATGGTCTAGTTTGCCCTTGCCCACCTCCCTCTTTCTCTTCTCATGCTTCTCAAAAGAAAATCTTACCCCCCCACTTGAAATTTTACAATGGTTCACTGCAATAAGTGCGAATCCCCTGATACCAAAAAAGGGTCAATTTAGCCAAGGCTTCATAAGCAACCCACGTTAATTTATTAAGAGATGGATTTATAATAAAGTTTTACTTCTTAGGATTACTATTTATAAACATTATAATATATTTTGAGAATCCGATAAATTGTTTACCAATAACAAAAAAAATCAACTAAATCTGAAGGAACTATTTTAACTGTAATTATAATTATAATAACATTATGATTTTAACCTGAGTATTATGGTCACAGAAAAAATTTTAAAACCAAATTTATGCTCCTGAATCATAGCCCTCTTCTGAGCTGATCAGATTTGTTCTCATACTGAGTCGTAATGGCTCACCTAGACAAAATTGTGCAAAGGCAAGAATGGTCTCTGTCTCATTCATCATTCTTGTTCTTGGTGCCTGGTTTAGTGTACGGGACATAGCAATCAATCAATGCCTGTGAGTATAATTGAATCAAAATAATATTTTTAATTTGAAGTTCAATTGTTTTAGGGT
>NW_006442484.1:31122808-31125873 GCF_000325575.1 Pteropus alecto
CAAAATGTTCTAGGGTATGCATAGTTAAACAAAATGCATTTGGCAATACTAGAACAAGATGTTTGAAAACCTCTGTTCTAAAAGATAGTTTCTTCTTTGTATTGAATTAATTTCTTCTAATATTAAAACATATATATATATATATATATATATACACACATATATATACATATATATATATATACCTGGATCTAGTAATACATGGCGTAACCTCATGATGAAACAAAAGAAAATTCCTATCATGAAATGTTTGAAGAGGTCCACAGGAGATCTAAGCCTGTATCACAGAGTTTGAGAGAATAATTCATCAATGAGGACATAGTTTTCTACTTTTGATCATTTTAGCAGGATGTAATAAACTGCTTTCTTTCTAAATACAGATTTATCCTGCTTCTTCTTGCAAGTAATGGGTTGCTAGTTGCTAGTTTCCTGTTGCCACTTTTAGTTTTAGAGTGACAGCTCGCTCAATTTACCAATCACAACAATACCACTTTTTGGGGTCAAATGGGCAGGCACTGTGGACAAGCCTGAAAGCAGGGTGTTACTAGAGTCAGGTTGCAAACTAGAAAATGTACCTTTCCAAATCTTTCCACTGAAAACAGAAGTCATTATCAACCTGCTGCTCAACATTCTAGCATGTCAATTTGTAGAAACAAATGAAAGATTATGGGTGCTTGCCTAGAAAAAATCAACAATAAAAGACATGTCTAAACAAAAATTGATATATATGTTTATAAATATACTGCCTTCTTAACTATCTTGAACAATGGGTGTGATTCTAATACTTTAGAAGAATTAAAATTCATGTTGTTATGTAAAAAATGAGATAAGTGAATAATCCTTGAAGATTAAAAATACTCTTTAAAGTTCAAGGGAAAGTTGCCTGAGTTAACATTCCCCATAAAATGAATACCCAGATATACTTCCCAACACAAAGTTCTGGAGTTTGGAACAATATGATGTATTTTTCCCCGAGTCTTGATTTGGCTACAAATTAAAACATTCAGGAATTTGTTTGGAAATGGGGAGAGTGAGACCAAGTTGAAAATTGAAAATTGAGAAGTATTTCAAAAGAAGTGAAGAGCTCTTATTGTTGAAAAAATACAATAAATTCATTATGCTACAAAAGATTATACTAGCTGCTGGATGGAGAATGGATTAAAAGGGGCCAGAAGAAAGAAGCCCATGTGGGAGGCACTGCTCTGGTCCAGGCAAGGAGAGATCATAGGTTGGTCTAGGATGGTGGTGGAGAATGAGAGAAGTGGAAAGCTTTCAAGAGCTTTTTGAATGATAAAATTCAAGGAAATTGATGATGAATAGGAAAATGTGTGTGAGGAGTATGGACACGTCAAAAGTTAATCTTAAGATTTTGGCTTGAAAATTCATAAAGTACTGAAGGGTGCTTTCAAAAAATTGTTTTTCATTATAGATAGCGTAAACGGAATAGTTAGATTATTATGTATATTTGTTCTGAGTATAGATAACTTTAGGGGATATGCATCTAAATTTTTGCAAATCATGTCACATTCCCTTAAGAGGTGGTTTTACAGTGTAGAGCTATAAAAGGCACTACCTAATGAAGAAAGGTGGTGAAGTTGTGATGATAAAATTGCAAGTTACCATGACGTTTCTGTAATATGCCCACATTAAACTTAAGTCTTAAAGCTCTATATTTGTATATGAACATCTGTAATGTCTATAACTGCATAGAAAAATTCTTAAAGGAGACTCCAAATTGTTAAGAGTAATCATATTGGGGAAGAGAGAGGAGTGGAAGTTAGCGAAGGGGACTTACTTTTTATCCTTTATTCTTCTGCATCGTTTGAACTTTTAATAATGAAAACATGCATATCCGTAGTTAAGAAAAAATATATTAGAACTAAAATAGTGATATAAAGTTGGCATAAAGTTATTTTGGTGAAAGACATTATGCTAAATGTCTTGGATAACTAGAAGTAAGTACCTATGCACATCGATAAGGTCAGAGGAGATATGTAAGTGATATTATCATTCCTTATAACCAGCAACCTGGGGTAGTGGGACAGGTCTGTGCTCAGGCAGCTGACGTAGATTCTAATTTTTCTTCTATTGCTTGATCTCACAGAATCTGGGCCAGTTAATTTTTCAGTCAGGTCCTTAGTTCCTGATCTATAACAATAGGAGGGTCAGATAAATAAGGGGTGGCAAGCAATTAGCATGTGGTCTCTATTCTCCAAACCCTCATTCTTGTTAGGCATTTTTTAACCTATCATGGCTCTGTTTCTTCTGAGACCAGATCTACTGACAATCAGAGCTAGCAACCAGAAAGAAAGGTAATGTCATTAAAGATTACCTGGAGAGACATCACAGACTGTTAGAAAGAGACTTGGAGCCTCTTAGGAGCCATGGGCCTTGGAGACAAACTTGAGTCAAATCTCTGTTCTGCCACTAACTGCACAATGTAATCTTAGGCAAATGAATAAATCTCTCTGAGCTTCAGTTTCTTCATCTGTAAAATGGGACAATAATTCCTACCCCTGGGCTGGTCCACAGTCAGCATACAATCCATTTTAGCTATTATTTCCTCTAAGGCTATTACTCTTCCAGAATTGTATTATTTTAATATAAGAATTAATGATGAGAAACTTTACCCTAATTTCTCTATGATACTTTATTTTTTGTTGTTTGTCCACTAGGAGTTTTCTCACCTAAGCTCCCCAAACTGAAGACGCTTATGCACTCCCAAATATGCTTCTCCACGCTGGTTAGTCCAGCAAAGATAGACTGTATTGAGCAGAGCAACAGAATCTCAGGGCAATACACAAATCTTGTGCACAGGCCTTGCAGATACCACTGCTGTGCACTCAGCATCAGAGGTGTGATTCTTGATATTCAAGGAGGGAATCAGCCTGGAGTAGAGTGGTTTCAACCTGTAGAGCAATTTAACCATTCTATGTTGATCTTCAGCCATGAACAAGCGTGGTCTTTTGCAAGAATTGAGAGGCTGATAAAGTGGCTGAGACTCTGCTCCCTGCCCCGCCTTCAGTAACACTATGAACATGACTGTGGTGGGGGCCGGGGGGGGG
>NW_006442484.1:31125935-31132430 GCF_000325575.1 Pteropus alecto
GTTTATAACCATCATTTGTGAGTAAATTACTTAGCCATATTCTTCTTATGACTGGCTGAAGAAACTTACTCGATGATATAATATAATTTATTTCTGTGCATAAGTGAGTGACCTTCACATCTTAGTCTGTCTCCTATGACTTATGGGCCATTTTGCACTCAGAGAAATGGCCTGTGTTTTACCACTACCCGCCATTTTCTACATTCTGTTCATTAATTGTGTACATAAATAAGCTCGCCTTCTAAGATGCTGATGAAAATTATATCAACATACTAAATATCAAAATAATGCTGTTGGATGTGTAACACAGCATCTTTCTTCTAAAGGTCCGCAAGCAACATTCAAGCTTTTTCCCTGTATTGACAGTCCTATTATATATTGAATTAAAGAGTACTAGTCCTATCTTACAGATGGAAAAACTAAGGCTCAAAAATAAAAAAAGCAAACAGTGACCAGTGGTGCAGAGGCAAGTCAGAGAACACGTAGCAGGAAAGGAAGCAGCTAGAGAGATGTGTGTAATATTTGTTGTACTTAATTTAAGGGTGTGTAGGCAGTTTGTGTTGTGCTTTGCTTAATGAACAATGAGCACTGATGTTTGCGGAGTTCTAAACATGTTCCAAGCATTGTTCTAAGTATTGATATAAATTAATTAGCTCACTTAGTCCTGGTGACAGTTCTTTCAGGTGGGCATTAATTACGAATGCCTTCATTTTACAGATTAGAACAGAAAAGTTAACTGGCCCAAGGTCACAGAGGACAGGTACCAAGTGGAGAATCAGGGTGTGCACTGCATTTTCTTTACTTTTTACTGAAGGGTAACTGCACTCAGTTTAGTATTTCTCAGGATGTCATCATTGTACCATTCTGTATCTCTAATTCTCAATAAAAATGATAAATGGCCAATTCCTCAGCTTTTAATTTTTTTGAAGGAACTGCACAATAATTTGCTGTTTTAGCAAGTTTCCAGGTGATTCCTGCATATACTATTTTGAGAACCTCGGATTTCTTTTCAAACTGTTCTGTGGGAGGTTCTTTGATAGCACTAAGCAGCTATAGGATATCATGGGATGGGATGAGGGAGAGAGGCCAGCACCTCTACGGCAACCTCAGTTCCTCTGATTTTTTTTTTTTTTTTTATAATTTAAGATTTTATATAAAGTTTTATGCAAAGAGTTCTGCAGAATTAGAAAAAGACTTGAAAACCCAGCCTAATCCAATTTTTTCTCCCCACATCTCACAGATGCATATACTAAGATTCAGAGGCACTGGAATGGTTCAGAGGCAAGGTAATCTAGTTTAATGGCAGTTGTGGGATGCGAACACTCAGATTCCTGAACTTTGGTCTATTGCCTTGTCACCATACCACAGGCACTAACTAGTGCTAATTGCTAACCTTCAGAATAGCAGTTCTTAAAACTCAAGACAAGGAATGCGTAACAAGTATATTCAGTAATTATCCCAGGAAGGCTCAATGCAACCAGAAGTTTGAAAGTTGTAGGAAATCACTGTGTATACGGTGAGCAGGAGAAGGGGTGTTCTTCTGGAGCCCCAAAGGATTTGTACACCAAGGGAATTGTTCTGTGCTTTCTAGATTTTACAGGAAAAGAAGAATTTGGAGACAACAAAGAAAAAAAAATTAATATGAAAAGAATTTTGAGGATATAAATGTGGATCGAAACTGGAGTCTTAAAGGTTACAAATAGAAGTGCGAGAAAGAAATAGAAAATGTAGGCACCATTTTTAAACATGAGTTAGAGGATCTTCCCATGAGAAAAGCAAGACCATCAGAGAAAAGAATACTCTAACTGAATGGTTAGGGTGATGGACACTCACTCCCAGGGAAGAAATCTCTTCACTTGTGCGAGGATCTCTTTGTGTTGGTTGGTAGCTCTGACTGTGTAGAGTTGGTGCCCTAGCAGAAGCATATCAGGAAGTACGCTACCTTCTTTTCTAGAATAAAAGCTGCTCAGACTCATGCAATCAATCAACTATACCTCATTTCTGCTCCTTCACGGGGAAATCAATAAAAAAGCCACAATGAGTATCAAGTGTGGATTTCTAAGGATTTTGCAGTCTTTCACATGGCTGGACGTGGAAGGATTCGGGGTCATTTGTTCTTTCAATTGGGGTCATGGTTTTAAAGAAAAAAGCAGATATGTTATGTGAGTAGCTGGCTATCTAGATATCAAGAACTAGATAGTGTTTTCTGGATTATAGCTTAAATTTCCAAACTGTTAGTCTATTGAAAATGTATAGAATATTCCTCAGAATGATGTCTATAACTGAATAAAAATTTAATGTGAAATTCTAGGGCAAGTAGAATATTGCCCAGACGAAACTATAGAACTACAGAGGGAATCATATGCATGAATGGACTTTAAATTCCAAACTATCATAAAGAATCTTCCAATAGTGAAAGTGGTAACCAGCAATTCTTAAAGAGAAAATGCAATGATAGAATTAGAAATCATACTTGTGGAATAGGATATTTATACAATGATGCTAGAGAACAGACACACAGTGAACTTAGATTTGTAACGCAGGGAGGAAAAGATAATGTTATTGAAAGTTGTTATGGAAACTTTCTTAAACAATGACTTTCAAAATGTAGCTAAGGAATTGTATTGCTATGCATGGAACCTATAAAACCAGAAGTGGAAACGTGACAAAAACTAACTAGGTAAGATGAAAAGAAAAGATAAAAGAAGTCATGTAATTTTTTAAAAGTCTATTGAAATGTTTGATTTAGCAGAGATTTAAGAAAGATGCTAATAAGAGAGTTCTAAATCACATTTGCAATCGGAAGATCCAGAAAGCACAGGCTGTCACTTAGGCTTAGGTTAAAAACTGAATTATAGAGAAGGATCTTCAATGAGAAAATGAAGAATAGAGGGATTGAAGCTTATAGAAAGGGAATGGATTGTACAGGAACATGCAAGTGTTTAAAATAAACTTAAGTCAGGTTTAGATCACTGATTCTCAACCCTGGATACACTAGAAAATCACTAAAAAATGTATATTTTTAAAATATTTGCAAAGATTCTGATTTAATTGCTATGAGGTGAGGACCTAGGTATGAACATTTTTTTTTTTAATCAAGAGATTTTGATATGCAGTCATCTTTGAGAAACATTGCCCTGGTTAAATTATTATACACTAGAATTCACGAAGAACTTGTATGCATTACAGGCGGAGAACAGTAGAGGTGTCAGAGACTAGGGATATTATTTTTAAAAATGCAGAAAACGTGGACTTTGGAAGCTGTAAAACAACATGCCTGACTCTCTTGCTTATTGTATTCTGAAAAAAAAGTTTCGTGAGAGCTTATAAAAGAAAGTGATGATTATTTGGAATCGGCACGGGCTTACTGAGGACAAATCATAAGAAACTCAGTGTGTGTGTGTGTGTGTGTGTGTGTGTGTGTGTGTGTGTTATTGCATGGGTAAATCAGTGGGAAGCCAATGACTTAATTATAGCAAGGCATTTGACAAAGTGCCTCACAATACTTTTTGTGCAGTGGTTTTCTTGGTGCAACCTATAAAGCAATGGGTGCCCATGGAGATACCTCGGCAGTCTCTGAAAAGCAGTTACTACAGACAAAGCAAAGCGGGAAGGCCCTGGGCTCCTCATCTCACTGCCCACTTGAACCAGAGCGACTTTGCTTCTATTTTTATTTCATTGTTTTGAAGTAGATTTTACTTGAATAAAGTTTTATTGCTAAAAACAATTTGGAAACTACTATTATAGATAACTAGGTACAGACATTGACGTGATGTGTTATAAGGTAATGTTCATTTAACAGATATGACCCTGTGTTATTCACAAACTAAAGGGAAATCTTTATAATTTATTGTTCTTTCATTAAAATCTTTGATGAAAACATTGAAAGTGGGCTTACAAAGGTGTGTTTGGAATGCAGCTAAGAACAATGAGTAATCTTCTAGCTATAAGAATAAAGAAAAAATAACCTTATTAGATGAAAACGATAGACTCAAACTATGAGGTGATTTTTTTTAAGGGCCTATTAGGCTACTCAGGCTGCTATAACAGGATATTGTAAACTGGGTGGCTTAAATAACAGACATTTATTTTTTCCAATTCTGGAGGTCAGGCACTCCAAGGTAAAGGTATTGGCAGATTCAGTTCCTGGCATGGGCTGACTTCCCAGCTTGCAGTTGGCTGCCTTCTTGCTTCATTCTCACATGGTGGAGAAAGAGCTCTAGTGTTTCTTTTTTTTCTTAGAAGGGTACTAATTCCATTACAAGGGCCTCATCCTCATGGCTTCAGCTAAACCTCATTACCACCCAAAGGCCCTCACCTAAATATCATGTTGGAAGTTAGGGTTTCCACATACAAATTTGAGTGGGAATGACACAAACATTCATTCCATCACAAGGGATAAATATAAACATTCTGCTGGTAGACTATAGAAAAAATATGGTTTGTATTAAGGCAAGACTTCATACCTCTTCAATTGTAAAAGTTCTGAGGCTTTATATGATCATAATCTAAAATGATAAGATGAATGAGTTAAAAAAAGTAAGCACGATATCATTGTAATCCAGTGTTTCCAGGTCACAACAGGCCGAGGACAATAATCATCGCAATAGTAGTAATTAGTGACAGTTTATTGTTGGCTCACCCAGCATGAAATTGTGAGAATCCAGATCTTGCTCCACACTCCTGGACTTTCAATTTCTTTTCATTAGTTCTGGAACTCCCAGGGAATCTCTTACATATAAAACTCATCTGTCAGTTGCTATTTAGACATGATAATAATTCATATTTCACAGGATTGTTGTCTGGATTACAGGGATTAGATATGTGAAAGCATTTAGTAAACTGTGGATTTCCATATTAAAAAAAAAAGAACTAAGTGTGATATAAATGGGCATCTGTTTGTGCAGTAGACACTGGGCTGTCTTGCCCTCATCTACTTTATCCCACAAAACTAAATCTCTCCTTCCCCCAGCTCTGGCCCTCAGCAGTCATCCTTTTCTGGGAATTGCCCTTGGAGAACTTTGCTCAAGGTCATAACCCCCTCATGTGGGCAGCTCAAATACAGTGACTGGGCTTTATGGGAAGGAGGGTACAAACGTCTGAACTCCTTGCCCACACTTAGGACAATTCTAAGGGCTCATCCCACTTCTAGGCCTGCCTCCTGGGACTGGCTGAGTCCTCTGTTGTGACCATACTTTGGCCCATCTTCTTTCTTCCTCTGCCCCATCCTACTTCTGTCTTTTCACACAGCATATTAATTCCACAAGCATGTCCTAATACATTTCCTTCACACTGATCCTTGTTTCAGAATCTGCTTCCTGGGGAATCCAGTAATAATTCCCAATCAGACAAAGAAGGGCTAAGCTTTTTCAGATGTTATTTCCCCTTTTCTTGATCTTTAAGTATTTAGGGCATGCAAATGCAAGAGAATGTAATAATTCATTTATTTATTTCTCCAGTGAGTGTCCATTTCTCATGTGCCATTACATCCTCTGGACATATAGAACATCTGATCTTGAGGACAAGTTTCTGATCAACCTGGGAAGAAAGGACCTAGTGAAACACTCAAATAGTTTAAAAATCAGCCTCATTATAAGTTGCAAGTCGCTGGCAGTAAGTGCTTGAGAGCTCAAGAGGAGGCAACAATAGTGTGACCTAGAATGTTTTGTAATTTTTTGAATCAGAGACTCAGAGAATTTCAAAGTTGGACTTGATATTAGAAATATTCTAATATTAGACCTCGATTAGAAGTTAAGGAAATTGAGTCCCAGGAAGACCAAGTGATTTTCCCTCAAATTACAAAGCTAAAGCAATAGTTGAATCTTGAAAGAGCAAGTAAAATTTAGATAACAGAGAAATCGCCCCAGATTTTGATGGTCTTCAGAATAATTGTTAATCCCAGGACTGCCCACATTCTGCAGAGGTCTGATCTTCATCTTGTCACAAAGTGTCAGCTCATGAGGACAGTTACTGGTATAGGCTCAGCACTGTCCATGTAGGCACACTGCGGTCTGTGCATGTTTGAACAAAGCACAGTACCCCGGGAATGTGGTCTGTGGGCCCTGGCACTGCTTTTCACATTTACCTCCCAAGACTGCTATGTCTGGTACTTCCTGCCCATGAACCTATCACCTGTCTCTCAGTTTCCAGTTCCTGGGGCTAATCTAGAGCTTCTCTGAGGCCAAAGCCACAAATCATCAATTGACATGATCGCGATGCCATTTGAAACATTACATTTTAGTACCCCTGTTAGGTACTCTTTCCTTCTTTTAATGTAGTCTAATTTAAATATCTTTAGCAGCTCCATGATATGGTTTACAACAGAAGTATTTCAGGCTGATTTTTCATCAGAAGCTTAGAAGGTGATTCAACATTACAGTGACCACTCCCTTCCGACTCAGATTCAGAGATATCAGATAAAGGCCATGGAGATAGTTCCGTGTGTCTCCTTATTGATCAGTCTTGTGGAAGGAAGTGCAATTGAAAAAGCCAAGA
>NW_006442484.1:31132506-31203313 GCF_000325575.1 Pteropus alecto
ACAGAAGCCAGACTTCAGTGAAGCTAGCTTAGGAGCAATTAGAACTTTTTATTGCACTTGGTGATTTGCCAGTTGTTGTTAATGTACTAGCTTCAGGCTACCAAGGCTAACCTTAGTGGGAAGATATGCAATTACTTTAATTAAAAACATAATAAGTAGTCATTCATTAATTTATCCTTCACCTTATTTTGAAGTCATAATTTGCAAAGTAAAACAGCAACTTCCACAAGGCTGAGACTAGGACAAAATTGTTCCTCCAGCCTTATCATTGTAACAAATATAATTTTTATATATATCCCTTCTAAGCTTTTTACAAACTCATGTGAACAATAATAGAGACATGTTATTATTTTTCTTCTGCTGGTCCCTGTGACCTGAGGCAGTAGCAGTGCCAGTTTTAAAAGTGATGATACCAACACTGGTCAGTGGTGGCGAATCTGGCATTATCATGAGCTGCCATGGGCAACAGTGGCCCTAGCATCAAGCACGGAGACACTGAAGCGATGTCCGTGCCTACTGAGAGTGATTTGTGGGTCCAACTCTAGGAGGCCCAGCAGTAGGATGGGGCTGGTCCACATCTATCTGGCTGGTCCACAGTGGATACAATCAACAAGCAGGGAGACTTTAACAGTCACGGAAATCAAAAGCACACATACCATACACACAGGTGGGAGAAGTATGGGAACTTTTAATGCGGATGAGGTAAAGCAGGAAATGGGTTTATTAGTATATTTTTGGCCTATTTTTGTTTTATCACTCTGGGACAATTCAGTTTAAGGAAATGTAGTTTAAAGAAGAAATATTTCCAGAAATTTTCCATTGAACGTGATGACAATTTTTGCTTCAAAACAGATATTTTAAATTATATCATAGGAAAATCATTCCATCTGTGATTTTTACACTTAAAATAATGAATGTATATTTTTCAAGGAATTTTTTAGCATGTATTGAATAGATCGTATAATTTTATTTTTGGTTTGTTTAGCCTATTGGGAAATGATACACACAGATTTTCCTATCTTGAATTTGAATAATAAACACATCAATTTAAATATGTATACTGAAAATTCATTCTGTGTAAGACATAAGGTGGGTTAAACAATAGTAAGGGATAATGCATTTGTACTATCTGATTATCAAAAATGATCATACTGATGACGTAATTATACTTAGGGAGATTGCTTCTTTTATTTAATAGAGATATCCTTGCAACATATTTTCTCATTTATTTTTGCCTTATATATTTTTCAGTTGTTTAAATATAACTCATTGGAATAAAATCTTTAATTCTCTATTTTGCTTATATAGAAACAGTTATGATACTCAGATTTTTTTTGTGTGTGTGGATTTTGATTCTGTTCAAATTTCTTGAGTTGTACTTTTTAGGAGTATTCATCAGGGAATTTTTTATTTTTATGGTGTGCAGATAACGTTTGGCTGGCCATTGATCTCTTCTTGTTTCAATAACTGCTGTCGTTATTAAAATTGCTAAGTAGAGCCTAGTGACTAGATGACTCGGATATCAAAGCCATCACACAAAGGGATGATCACAGAATAATCCAAACTCAATTTTAAATAATTTATTTTTCCAGTCTCTTTTTAACTCATGTGCCTAAATTCCTAATGATTAACCAGTAGCAGAATCTCTCCAAGAAAGAAAGCTTTGAAGTATTCTCCAGACTTTCTTTGGTGTTTGAGGATCAGGAGCAATCTTAGAATGAATTCAATTATTATTCGTTCTCATTTCTCTAGATCTCATTTCTAGAATACAGGCATCCCCAAAATAAAGATCACAGAGGCCCCTTAACTCAGATGCTGAAATGTATTCATTCACCTGTTGAGGCTCAGAATTTCTTATGGGACATAGAAAACATCCACATATTTCTTTACTTATATTACCTGGTATTAACATCCCACAGAGCAAATTGAACTTAGTGTTTTAATTTAGATCATGTAACATTCTTGGCATATGAATATTACTTCTTATGAATTAGTAATTAAAATTTTCTTCTAAAATGTATACTATTGTGACTTTTAATATTCTTCTTTCTGAAGAGAGAAAAATGTAAATCAGATGAGGAGCAGTTACAATACAACGTTCAGCTACTGGCTGGGAGAAGAATGAAGAGGAAAATGAAAAAAATGTACCAAGACTTCTAGCCCTTAGATTTAATTAAAAAGCTGCTCTTTTTGTTTGCTTTTTTGGCATGGCTGAAGATTAATGTTTTTTTTTTTTCATTTTTCTATAAAATTAAAAATGCCCATTGCTGCTTTTTAGTGGCTAGGAAAAAATTTAAATCAGTCTCTGAATACTACTTCAAACCAATAACCAGTCATTTGAAAAAAAAAAAAAAAGAAAAAGAAACCTAAAGAAATTTGAGGCAAAATTTCCAAAAAGTCATTTGACTTCTTCTAGTTACTGAGAATATATTTCTAGTGATCAATTCTTTTGTTTTACATATATCCAACTTTTTATTTGCAGGAAAGGTTTGGACTAAGTGTTTTGATGTAGTTTTCTTATTCAAGCCTACAGTTAAAAATGCTGGTTTTCTTTATCCTGTTTTCATATCCATCTGTTTTCACCCAATATGAAGCTCACTGTACTTTGATCCAGTCAATTGTTTTATTTGTTGTGGTGGTTGTTCAGTGTCTACTGTTGGATATATGTTGGATCATGATAGGTACCAGGAACAGAAGAGTTAATAAAACGAGAACTTACCATAACGGAACTCATGTCTAGTGGCAAAATTGGCAATAGACAAAATAATATTACTGTGATGTTTAGACAGACAAAGTTATACTAAGGGGATTGTGTTAATAAAAATATATTAGCAGAAACATTAAGAGATAATATCAAATATCTAGAAGGATTAATAGAATTATCTAGGTCAAGTTTCTTAGTTTACAAATAAGGACATTAAAGCTCAGACCTGACAGACAGTGAGAGCTGAACTGGTAGAGGTTTAAAATTTTCATACCTGCTAATCTTCTGTTACAACAAAAGTTACTTGTACAAAGGGGTTAATCTGACCACCATCCATAGATACAGACCTCACCCTCTGTTATTTGTAGGCATTCTGAATTGGAAATTAAACAAACTCATGTGTTCACCCTGTGGTATGAATTTAAAGCCTTTGTTTTAAAATGTAGGCTTTATTTTTTTTCAGGTATGATGAGACCAACAGTTCAGGAGATGATTGTCATTGAAAAGATAGTTTGGTACAAGAAGAGTGGGTATCCCCCCCACCTACCCGCACCCCCATGCAGGGCCACAGAAAGCATCAGAGTAGATCAGGAGGCAGAGGGAGCAGAAGGAAAGCATGGGCGAGAGCCCTCATTATGGTTCCCGTGGAAAGAAACGACCGCAGCAGAATAAACAGATTTAGGATTGGCTAGCTGGAATAATTTCAGCAGGCTCTGAGGCATAGAGATTCCGAGATGAGGAGGATTGAGGAATATTAATCTGGAATCTAAAATCCTAAGAGAGGAAGTGAGGGAAGATATGGGCTCTGGATTGGAAAGTTATGTTTGTTGGAGATTCATTTGCTACCTATAGAATTAACTATCCCTGTAAATGCAGTCTTTTCTTAGTCAGCAAGGCCCCAGAAGCTAGAACATCAAGAATACAGAAAATAAGAAAATATAGTTAATGTTGTCTTTCTACCAACGAAGATACATTTTATTCTTTTGGGGGATAAGGCTGCCCATTTAGAAAACCACTTCTGATTATCAACATTATAACTGCCTATAATGAATTTTTTAGTTTAGTTTGTTTTTACTTAAGCCAGAGTATCATCATGAAATCTTATCTCTCTTTAGACAAGATACTAAATATTTCTGGAGCTGCATGTCATTTGAACTTTGGCAATAACTCGAGCTCTTCAAATGAAAAGTGATAATATAAACCTTTAAAATGCACATATTTCTATGATTAGTAGTTACATTTCCACACTTAGAAGGATGGATTTGTTAATATAGTTTAGAAAATAAAACCCTTTGAGTGGAAAACATCCTAAGTAGACTACATATTACAACAGGTTATATTTTAAAAGTACATCTAGTAAGTTCATGTTTTGAAATTTGGAAAAAGTTCCGTTATAGAAACAGTTTCAACAAGTGTAAGATGGGTTCCCAGTATGACACCTCTACCCAAACATAGCTAACTTTGAACCCAGGGGTCCTAAAATCCAATTAGCTAAAACTTTGAGAGTAGGAATATTTGCTGTGTGGGAGAAGGTAGATGTGTTTGTGAAAAATATACTTATTTATGAAATAGGCATCCTTAGGTTTTATACTGACTTTATCACTCCTCCCTCAAACTCCAACCCAACACAATCCAACACAACGCAAACAAAACCACGCATGTTGTTCTCATTATGTTCCTACTCACCCAATTGCTCTTGCTACTCCTCACACTCAGAAATATATCCATCTAATTGCACAGTGCTCTAACAACATATTCCTCCTTTCTTTCTAAATCAATACCAGTGTAATTTAGCATAACTAGATACTAGTGGGAAGGTAACCTGCTCAAACTTAATAATTTCACCAGAAGAATGTGCCAAATAAGTGAATATTTTTAGTTCCATGAGCTAAACAGCAGATATAGATCTGTGGTTGAAGATAAACAATGTTATCATTTTAAGATATAAAATATTACTAATCAGTCTCCTTACCTTCCTAAAGTATTTGAGTTTTTTAAAAAATGGTACATGTATCCTAAATGGAAGGCAGGAGTGAGGTGGGTATCTTCAGCAATGTGGCAATATAAAGTGTATATGAGGTGATACAATTTTTAGCAGAGAACTATTGGGTGGGCTTATTAACTCACTATGAATGGGTCCTTCCCTGAGACCCACTCTTACAATTACTTTGTGCATTAATTGTTAAAGGCTCTGAGAAGTTCTTTAGTAAAGAACCAGTTTAACTATAATTAGATTAGCTCTCTATTATTTCTATTTTTCACAATGTCCTTTCTTTTTCTAATTCAAAATATACATATTTTCTAAAAAAGCTAAGCTTTCCACAATAGTTCTCATGGTAGTAGGGACAAGGGATTCTTGGGAGAGGCAATGAGAAGGGTGACAGCTACTATTTTTATGGGTGGGTGCTTTGCAAATGAAATACCACAAAGTGGGAATGATTAACATAACACATGTCTAAGGATTATGTCCTATGGGGATTACATTAACCAGAGCCAACATGGATATAGAGAGAAGGATGGAACACCTCGTTGTGCAAATCAAAGTATAGGGAGTTGGTATTTTAGGTAACAACAAAATATCAAATCCATCTTTCAGGTTTGCTAGAGATAATCTATTGGCAACCGAGGCACTCAAAGATTCTCATTCTGGAATTTAGTGATGTGAATAAATTCTGGTAGGGAAGGTGTCCTATGTCAGGGTGCTGTCTCTATTTCTCATCATTGGGGAGCTAAGTATCTGTTGCTTATTGCTGTGAACTTGGTGGCTGCTTAGGTGGCAGCTAGAATTTGCCTTTCTTCTGAAGAAAGTAGGCTTGGAAACTAGCTTACTGATCATTTATGAGTGGGATTCCATTTGCTACAAAGATAAGAAAGTCACTGAAAAAAATAATGCCTTTTTGTAATTTTTGTTTTTTTGATTCACATGATTGCCAAATAGTTAAAGGGCTAATTAAAAAAAAAATGGGGTAAAGGGTGAGAGAGCTCCTGGTTTGGACTTGCTCCTTAAAATGAAAATCATATATACAGGTTCATCAAGTGATTCATTAACCTGACAATTCTTCTTCTGTTCTCAGTGCTTATACTTTTCCTTTTGCCCATGTCCTTATAAACTTCATGTAATAAAGAAACAAATAACAACAACAACAACAACAAAAAACACATAAAACCAAAGAAACAAAAAAAAATCCCACAAAGCACCTTTGCATTCTAAAACATAAGATTCCTACCTAATTTGAAATTTCTGCCAATAATTTCACCAGAAGAATGTGCCAAATAAGTGAATATTTTTAGTTCCATGAGCTAAACAGCAGATACAGATCTGTGGTTGAAGATAAACAATCTGTTAGCTAAACATTTTAAAATTACGAATATGGTTTTAAGTTTCCTCTTAATACACAGCATTAAATCGTTTTTGAGGCTGATTGATTTTATTAGTTTTTTTTTTTTTTTCTTCTAGTGGATAGTTAACCAGTTTGTTTAAAAGAATGTTAACCTTTCAACTAGCCACTGGACATTGTGGTGGGAAATGCCTGTTTCTGTAGACATCCTCCTGACAGCTAGTTTACAACGGTCTGTACTTTCGACCTGGGTCTTTGGCTCTTATCATATGTATCATGATTCTTGCCAAAGGAATGCATTTTAAAAAGAAGCCATTTATATATCCAAAACAATATTAATTCCTTCTCTTCATCATTATCATTCTTTATATGATGAAGAAAGATCTTAGAAATACTTCCTTAATTTGACATAGTATCATTCTAAAATCTTAAATAATGTCATAAGAATTGATATTGTATTCTATTGAGTCACTTGATTCTTTTTTTATATATTTGTTTGACAAAATGAGTCATTGATTAAATACTATGATTCAGTTATTTCTAAAAAATAATAAAATAGACTTTCTTTCCCAGATTTATTTAATAAGAATAATTTAAATTGCAAAAGAGCTACCCTCAAGAGACTCCTGCCAGTTTTTTCTATTTTAATGAGCGCATAAAATAATATTAAAGAAAAGTAGGACAAATTTTAGGAAGTTTTCTACAGAATCATAAATTATCGAATGCTATCATAGTCAGTTTAGGCTGCTGTAACAAAATATGATAGACCAGATTGTTTATAAACGATAGAAATTTATTTCTCACAGTTCTGTCGACTGGGAAGCTCAAGATCAGGGCATCGACAGATTCCATGTCTGGTGAGAACCCACTTCCTGATTCATAGATGGCCGTCTTCTCCTGTATTATCATATGGTAGAAGGCACAAGGAGTATCCTTTATAAGGGCATTGAAACCATTCATGAGAGTTATGCCCTTATGACCTGATCACCTCCCGAAGATTCTACCTATAAATGCCATCACATTGAGGATTAAGTTTCAATATATGAGTAGAGGAGGAGGGGAGCAAACATCCAGTCTATAACAAATGCAAAATAAAGTTATATAAATCATGTTGTCAATCAGTCTTTTCTTTAAAGCCATCTACAGCTTTTCAATTTATTTAAGAATATTTTTTTAAGCTCTCTGTGGTGGAGACAAAAGTGTATTTTACCGGGATCTTTGGCCTCCAGGAGCTTATTATTTGATTTTGTTTTATCAAAGGTTTAGTCTGTGTGTGTGTGTGTGTGTGTGTGTGTGTATGTATGAGAGAGAGAGAGAGAGAGAGAGAGAGTCCATTTAGCTTCACACATTCTTATTTCGAAAGAGAGAAATTCTTACCTTGAAGAAAAATCTGTTGGTTTTTCTAGATTATGACCTGGTGGCTTTACTTGAACTTTGTGATTTATAGTACAGCTATGGGATCTTAGGGTTGGAGAAGATGCTATAATATGGGCATTCTCCATTTACACTCTGTGCCCTATGTTTGTTTTGCATTTGTGAATGCAACCATTTTCAGACTCACCCTTGTTTGTACCTCTGCCTTTCAGAGTCAACATCTGCTTACAACTACCTGGCCCAAAGGATGCAAGTGTCTGAGGTTACAAATTCAGGCTGTGCAGTCAGTGTACTTGGGCTCAAGCCTCAAATTCTCAGCAGTCTAGTTACGTATTTAGGAGGATTATTTAACCTCTCTCTGTCTAAGATATCTCATCTGAAAAATGGAAGTAATAATATGGTAAGCTACCATAATTACACTGTAAATTTAGTTTAAAAATCAAATCAAGTAAAATGCAAGGGCTCATTTTAATAAAATGAGAATGAAGGCAGGTGCAGGAATTATTCTTTGACAAGAAGAATGGGCCTATTTTTCCTTTGGGCTTATCATCACCCTAGGTCTCTGGGTGCATGTCTTCTCATTTGCCCACATTGAGAGCATACTTAGAAGGGTACAGTTATCCTCTGTGGACTTTGAAGGCTGTTCACAGCCCCATTGAGGTAAGAGCTTCTTAAGGGAGCCAAAACATGTTTTACCACCAGCCTCCAGGTTCCTCTTTGTGTTCTCAAGCATGGCTGCTTGAAATAGACTGAATAAGAGGTAATCAAGAGTGGTGATTTTCTTTTTATACATCATTGACTATTTCCTTCTCTTCTCACTCTGTATTTTCAGGAATATATAATAGGCTTTGATGTTTTAATTATTATGTCTATTAGAATAGCCTTCTCCAGTGTACAGTAATTTAAAACATTTTTGTTTATCTTATTTAGTTTTTTATTCCTGAAATTATTTTTCTCAAAGATCAGGTCTATTGTTGCAGGGGGTCTATATTAAAAGCAATCTAAAGTTAAAATAATTCTTAAAATTTTAGTAACAATAATAATAGCAATCATAATCAAATGAATACTTATTTATTTAATGCTTGTATGCCTGGCACTTAACATATTTATTGTTTCTTTTGATAATCCAACCATCTTCACAGGTAATACATTTTAGTGAACAAATCGAGTTTTAGAACATCGCATCATTATCTCAGTTTGTACAAGTATACTTGACCCCAAAGTTGCATTCTTCATATTACTGACACTGGATGATGTCCTGGTTATAAATTTTAACTTTCTTATTTCTTCACGTGAGGTTGATATGAAGGCATCCTAGTAAATATCTCTAAAAAATTATTTATTTTCTCACTCAGGGTTTCCAGATTTTGGTCAAGTGGTCTCACGCCCAGATATAAAAATTTTCCAAATATGATTTTAAAACACATTTATAGACTACTGAAGATTTTGTTGTTTGCTTGAGTGAGATGTGAGATTATAACTTGGTGACTATAATGTCACCAAATAGTCCCTTCAAGTCAAAGAAAGGCCAGCAATTTACCGTGACTGGATATGTTTTTGCCAAAAAGGACATTTTTTGGTCCTTCCTTGATAGGAAATAATCTAATATTAGTCTCTTCAGAGTTAATCCACTGAAAATCTTTTTTACTTTTGCAATGAAAATAAAATACTTTCTTGGGAAACAATTTATGCAGTCATTCTCAGTCTAGCTGGAGCCTTCCCCCCACACTCTTATTTCCTGCCTTGATTGCTAAGGCTCTGTGAAAAATAAGCACAGATGAGAGGGCACAGTGACATCTGCCTTCCTCCTTACGGTTCCATAAGTGACACTTCCGTAGGATGGAGTTGTATTGATACTGGTAGGAAGGAGAATCCATGTTTTATTATTGAAAATAGCTTTTTTTCTTCATTGAAAATGACAATAGTGCGTCACAGGAAAGTGGGAACTTGGAATGAAGAAAGTGTCAAGATAAATTTAGCTTTGTCCTTCTTCTGAGTGTATATATTAAATACTTTGTTAATCCTAGAATAAATTACATTTTTGTTTTCTATATATATATATACAGTGTCAAGATAAATTTAGCTTTGTCCTTCTTCTGATCTCAATTTGGATATTGTTTGCAAGATGAGCACTGTTCAACAGTCAGGACCAAGGAAATTTTGAAAGGGGTGGGAAACAGCACAGGTGCACTGGGCAGTGAACAATCAGATACAATTCAATCAATGACTGGTTTTGTCTGTCCTTGCAGGAGGGCCTTTTATTCTCTTTCTTCCCTGCTCCTATTTTTTGGTCATGCTGTGTGATAATAAGATCAAGGGACTGGACACCAAGAATCTGGCTTCAGCTCAACCTGATAAATTATTGTTCTAAGTATACTATTTCTTGCCCTCCTGCTGTGTTTTTTAAAACATTTTTTTTCTTCTTCTGATCTCAATTTGGATATTGTTTGCAAGATGAGCACTGTTCAACAGTCAGGACCAAGGAAATTTTGTAGTATTATATATATACACACATACAAACTTGAATCATTGACATTTGTGTAGGAGATTTGAGATTTTAGGGACAAATTCTTAGCTTTCAATGGATAGATCAAGATCAAAAAATCCTCTGTAAGCCATTGAGTTAGAGGAAAGTTTAGTACAGATAGAAATGGTCTCACTATACGTGTTTCAATATTATGAATTGTCTTTTAAATTTCCACAGTCTTTTATTAGGAAGGTGAAAAATAGTGGTAATATTGAGTGCAGAGGGTAGAGAATGATGTGTGTTTGTGTAAGTAAAATTGGGATGAGGATGGACATGTGTTTAAATGATGGATTGATAGTGGTTAGCAACTATTAACCTTTTATACAATATTGTATCATAACTTTGTATCATAAATATGCAAGCTTGTCACAGACTTGGAAAAATGAGTATGTTATAGTTCTAGTTCATTATCACATCAGTGACAACCCTAGAGATAAGGCTATTATTAAATATTTTAACAATTGTATATTTGTTGGTACATATTCTACAGAAATCATTGCAATACTAAGGCATGTATATTGTTCTAGAAAAGCAGATTCGGTTAACAGCTATTAACTTTCAGGCTTTTATCAGAACCTCTTTTTGTGAACAGCAATCTTCACTTTTAAAAAATGTCTACTTTTGTTGATAATGTCTATGTTTAATTCAAATATAGCATGCTATATTGTACATTGGAAAGAGATAAAAATGGATTATTTAAATGAAAATAATCATGATTTCTTGAATAAGAATCTTCCAGAGATTTAATAATGATTTTTATTTAAAGAGCACTTTCAATTAATGTGCATACCCAGCAATCTGCTAACGTAGAGAGGATGTTTCATCTTCCAGTAAGAAGCCTGTGGTTTGGGGAAGTTAAGTGACTAAGGTCCAAGAGTGAGTCAGAGTCAGGACACAAGTCCAGGATTTCACCAATTCCCTCCAGTCTTAGCACCATCTCTAAAAATGAAAAAATGAAAACTCACCTTTAAATACTGACTTGCCAGTTAACTTTACATACAACAGCTCATTTAAAATTCATGGTTACTCAGTAAGAGAAATATTATCTCCATTTTACAGATAAAGAAATACAAATTCAGAAATTAACCTTCCAGGGTCACTGGCTCAGAAAGTACTGACTGGCAAAAATTAAAAATAGTTCTCCAATTCCAAGCTTTTAGAATAGTGTAGCATAATAGAAGCTTATCACTTTTCAAAAAAGACTGCTTTACCCCTTTCAAAAAAGACTGCATATTTTACAATTCTTGTTTTGGTGGAAGGCATGTGGAAATAAAGGTTAAATTCTAGTCAAACCATTAGCTTGTCTAGTAAGGAGAAAATTAAAAAGAATGTAAACTTGCTAAGAAGATAATACAATTGAAACTGGAGTTTGGCACAAGTCTTGGGTAGGAAGATGTGGGAAATTGATACTGTGCGACATCAAAATACTTCAGAGAGGATCCAGTGGGGTGAATGTAGCCAGTATTAATGATGCAATAAAAGCTCACATGACTTGTATTTGAAGATTTGGGAAAGAAAGGTCTGTTCTGCAAGTTTACTGAGTTGGAGTCCTGTGCATATCTATACAAAAGACAACTAAATCTGTTTTTGTTTCAATACATGTGTCTTCAGAGTAGTTAGTTCCTAGTTTCCTTGCATTTGAAAAAAAGTTAACTTATCTGCTAAAATTTTAGCTTGTTTACTGAATTTATTTATTCTTTCTCTATTTTTGGATAGTATTTGAGTAGATAAAGAAGACCAAGGGAAACAAAATACACGTATGCAACCTCCTAGCTTTACAACAAAGTTCATCTTTGGTTTTGAATTTTTTTATAGCCTGGGCAAAAAGTGACAAAATCACCGAACTTGAACAGAAATATTTTCCAGAGCTTTACAAAAGAAACTCTCAGCGATCGAATAAAAATGACATTCAAGAGCATTTCTCAAGAATACAATAGTATTTCTGACTCTCTCAGTTATCTTTAATGAGATCAAAAGATTTAATATTAAAGTGCAACTCAGTGCAAGCAAATTATGAAGATCTAAGCTAAGTGATTAAAAAATCTGGTGGTCTTCTATAGGACAAAATAGGGGCTGTGGACTAGGACGTCTCAAAGAAAATCTTACCTTGATTTCATGCGTCTCACATAAACTTTTGTTAAGAAAGAGCAAGAGAGTAACTATGGAGGTTATGCTAACTGCTGAAAGTGGAGAGATATCACTAAGATGTAGTCAAGAAAGAGTCAGAACACAAAACTCCTGGCTCCATGACAGAAGCTCTGGGCAGAGAGGTTATCCAGCAGCATTAAGCCAGCTTACCCCATGGCCTGCAGCCAGAGCTACAGTTATTGCACCAGCTTTCCAAGTCACCAATCCTTGGCTCTTGCTTGACTGTGTCTCTGGCAACTCCTTGCTTCACAGCTCCACCGGCTTTTGGCCCTTGCTGCCCTTCGCAGTGCTGCCTCTTGGATCACAGACTGAATCAAGAGCCAATTTCTATTTCTCCAGTACCAACTCTCACTGGAACTTGGCTGGTTCAATCTTGACAACCTTTGTGAAGGGCCAAGCAGGACAAAAGTAAAGCCTGGTGGTGGTCTACTATATCATATTGGCCACTGATTAAAGTTGTATGCTATATAAACAAAATGAATTATTTAGCACCGAGGTGCTCTCGTGAAAGGTGAGAAGGCCATTCTTTGAGAGGCAAAAAGCTAGGCAATGCTGGGACACAGAACATGGCACTCTGCTTATACATGGCTGTTCCAGACCTCCGATCCACAGCTCAGAGTTTTTCCAACTAAACCAAATCAGCCTATTAGCCTTTTGCCCTTTAAAATTCACACTGTCATAAATCCATAGAATTTTAAAGCATCTTTATGACAATCCAGTCTAAAGGCTATTAGCATGTGCGGATAGCCTATGAACTGGATATATCCTACAGATGTGCACAAAGTACCTAAAAAAATAAATAAATAGAATAAAGTAAAATTCGAATTGATGACTAGTTTGTAAAATTCAAAAGTTTCATGTTCAAATCTGGATTTCCAAGTGTTCTTTAAAATGAGATATTCCACATTTGGACCTATCTTCCCGTATGCCACAAACAGCTGGAGCTGAGTCCCTCTCGGATCAGCCACATATTCTCTAGTTTCTTCTCTCCACTACCTACTGTCTCCCAGACATGGGGTTCAAGTGTCTGTTGTCATTTTTCTCACTGTCTTCAATGTCACTCAGCCTTTCACTCATTTATATCACCTGCCCAATACCTGAAACAATTGAGTGTGAGCCACCTGAAGTCACCCATCATGCATACTTTACCACTGAGGGACCGAAGGCCTGCAGAAGTGGTCCCAGCTTTGGTAGTCAGGATTAGATCTGGCTGGCTCAACTTCACATTCAGGAAAATTTCTTTCTTTTCTGATATATCTTACTTTCTGCATCCCTATAGATTTTTGCTTTCAAATCAATGAGCATAATAATGATTATCATATATTAAATATATACCTGTTACATCAAATCCATTTGCATGCCTGATTTTCATCATAATTCATCAGATATAAATAGTTTCAGGAATCTTAACTTGTGTATTGTTTTCCTTATAATACCATTTTTTGAAATTGTAGCTTTTCTTCCCCTGCCCCCATAGATATTAGAAATTTAATCCCCAATTACAACTCTTCAATAGCTAATTTCGGCAGGGGATCTAATAAAGGTCCAAGGCATATCTTGAACTAATGTGCTTTGATGAGATAAATTCTTACCTATCTGTAAAGTTCGCATGATTTAAAATAAATCATACATTTCATTTAAATATTTAATTTCATGAAAAATCCAGAGAAATAAATCACTTAACATTGTTTACAGAAAATATATAATATGTTACATTTATGGATAACTTTGCTAGCATTGTCTATGCCTGACCTGAGCAGCAGACTTGAAGACGTGTTATCCAAAAGTAACCTGGAATATAGCCAAAGAGAAGAGCTATAGAATTTAGTACATAGAGTTGGGGCTGGAGATCAATATGAGATTTTCAAGAGACACGTGAAGGTAGGGACAGGAATTTGAGTGTCTAAGCAGAAGACTAGGTAGACTTGGACTCCTGTCTCTATTCTCCCTCTCTCTCTGTCACTCTCTCAAACACATAAACATGAAATAAGAAATAAGGTGCAGACTATTTCAAACACAAAATACAAAAAAAAGGTCTCGTTCATGAAATGTACACCATTACTCATATCTGTATTTTTCTCTCTCATGTTTTTATTGTAAAGCAGTAGTCCCAAGTTTCTTCCAAAATGGCCCCAAGCAAAAAAGAGAATGTATTTTAAGCTGTCTTTCATTATGAATTAACTTTTATATATTTTTTCTTTTTTTGAAGTAGTATTTTTAAATAGAATACTTAGGAAAGAAGAAATGCTAAAGAAAATTATTACTGGGAAAAAAAACAGCCTGCAAAAATATCTAAATTGTACATTATCTTGCTGGTGAAATCTGAATCCTGCTGCAGACTTCCCAAAGCATATTGGCTCTGGGTTTCTGGGAGAAGGTGCTCTGGATCTCTTTTAAAAAGCACACATGCTGCTCCATGTGGTGCAGCAGCTGCTAAGGTAATGATGCATTTTTAGTGGAAAAAAAATACCATAAATAAACATATAAAAAAATCATATGAAACTCTCTCCAACTAAGCACAAAATTTGGCAGCAAGTTAAAAATCTAAAAAAAAAATTCATAACTGATAAGATAATGTACCAGTCCAGTCATTTCCAAACCTTATTTCTACCTACATATTTATGCACATATTTATATAACACATATCACCATTATATTTACCTTTCCAATATGTCCAAGAATTTAATCCATGATTTCCAATGCTAATGTATTCCAAGGGTGTGGAAGACTCAAAATTAAATGCCTCTGCTACTATATAAAATAAGTTAGTAATGTATCAACTAATTATATAATTAACTACTTTTTTTTGTTTGTTTGACTAAATTAAATGAAGACCATTTCTTTCCTGAGTGATGACTAAAAGACATTATTAAAAAATAAAGCTATTTTTCTATTTTATTCTGTCTACTACTATTTCTAAGGTACACACTAAAAGGAACTGGAATGGTTTATATGTATGGAGGGGTTTGAATTGCTGTACTGATTCCTCTCTACCTGAAATGACTCAACTAAAGTAAGTAACTCATTCATAAGGGAGTTTAAAGCCATAGTAACAGCCTATTAGCAGAGGAAAAAAGTAAAGAATTATCAATCTGAATAGAAACACTAAAAAGATCCCACAACTGACCAGATTTGCAAAAATTAATATCATACACACTAAAATTCTATTGAAAGGATCAATATACTAAATCTAACAGGTTGCACTACTGAGGTGAAAATTACTTTCTTAAATAATAAAATGAATACATTCAAAACCTGTATATCAATCAATTACTTTAACAGAATTGTAGGCGGTAGAGCAATTGGATTGACTTCAAAATTGGGTGATCCGTACAAGGTCTAAGAGGGTTACTCAAAACTTTGACAAGAAATTATTTAATTCTGAACTAGTTTGCCATCTTTGTGAAGCTGTTTCAGTAGGTACAAAGGCAATTCACCAACTTTGAAAGTTGCTAGGAGGGATGAAGGGATGAATGAAAGCGGAAAAGGGCAAATGAACAATAGAAATGGGTTGGAGAAGTATGGGTTAAAAAAACAACAAATTCTATTTGGTTTCATTCCTATCATTTCTTCCTTTCCTTCTTCTTTTCTTATTTTTGTTTTTCTTTTTTTCTATTCAACCTCTTTAATCTTCATCTTTCTCACCTCCTCATTAGCTATGAGGTGTGCTAGATATGAAGTCTGCAAAAAATACATACCCATTAATATTTCATGTATACTCATGGACATGAATTATATAGTGATAGAACACCCAATTGGTTGGCTGATGTGTATTAGAGACACCAACATTTTGACAAAATTCCAACTTTAATGAACTTACGCAGAATTTTATAGTCAGAAAATGTGGACAAAGTTATTTTAAATCAGCATATATGGAAATTTTATTCAATGACTTAATATTGCATTTACTTTCATTTGCATAGGAAGTATATCAATCTTTTCAATGACTAGCACTTGTGAAGGTCTAAATGTAATTCTATTTTAAGTTTTATTTTTGATATACCTGAAATATCTCATTCTAGATGTGCTGGGCTATGAAGTTGTCTTTTCAGTGTTTCTAATAACAAATCTATTGTTATTAAGTTGAGTGACTCCTTCATTAGACTTAATGAAGAAGGAGTCACAGTATAGCAGGTGTGAGTTTATGTATATGTACATGCCCACAGGGAAAAAACCTTTTGCCGATAGTTCTAAAATAGTTCCCTATAATTTTGTAGGTTTTGACTTCTCAAATTTGACTGTGATGACGATGTATTGAAATAAAACTATGTTTCATAGAATAAGATGATACTTCCAGTGGTGAAATAAGTACCTAGAAACTAACATACAGAAATTCTCTGTTTAGCTCTGGACTAACTAATATGTCACCGAGACATGATTTTCATTCCATCATTGTAATGTAGAAAACCCAAACCGGATCTTTATCATTGTTTGTTTAAACATAGATTTCTGATTTACTGTAATTTTTTTTTTTATTTTCCTGACTCCAATTTTATTTCTTAAATGTCGATATTATGGCACTTATTCTTTGAAAACCTCATAGTACCCATGTCTCACCTCTAGAGAATTTAATTAGTCTGATATGGGACCTAAACACTGGGGGTTTGGGGCGGGTAGGGAGTTTGAAAGCTCCACAGGTGATTTTTATGTGTAGCCAGGGTTGAAAACCACTGCCTTGGAATTTGAACATCAACCTGAAGGTCAATTGCGCTATAAGCCGAATTCAGTATTGAACAATAGCATGTATGATTTAAGTCTTAAGGTTTCTCTATCCTTCTCTCATTTTTCACTTATAACCTCTTTGTTATGATTCAAACTTTAAACTGGAGATCATTAATCATGGATATAATTTAGTGACAGCAGGGTCATGTCCTACCAACTAAGTACACCTTGTTTGCCTCAAAATGCTAATTGCTTCTCTGCAACGTTAATGAGGGACAATTGATATTAGTCTAACAATCATGTATGGTCTAGTTGCTGTTTTATTGAAATAAAGTACTTTATTAGGTTATGGCAAAGAGGTATAATTATGCAAATTCCTGAATAAGTACAAAACATGAAATTTTGGCACTGAGAAAGAAGGGAATTTTAATGATTCTCGGGATTTTCTGGAAAAGAGATTATAATTACACAAGTTATTACTTTGAATCTTCTCTTGAACAAGGTATCTCATTCTCAGAGGGGAACTAATACTTCGGTTTCCTCTGCTTTCTGCTGCGAGGTCGTCAAAGGAGGAGATCCTCATTTTTCTTCTCCGCACCTCTGTTGCTGCTCCCATTCATTTATATATTCATCTAGTATTGCCTATTTTAAAGAAAAGTCCTCAGATTCTCAAAGAAAAGTAACAAGTGTGAGGCAAGTTTGTGTTTAATGTCATCATGCTTGAAGATGGCTTCTCTGAATCACCGTTAGAACAACTTAAACCACTTACGGAGGGAACTACTGTTAAGTATTTTTTTATGCACAGTTATGAAACACGTTCTTGGCATAGATTGTTGGACATTATGGGACATTGGGGTACTTTTAAATTTCCCAGCTTGGCCTCCTTGTCTCTGTTGGCACCTATTCCAACTCTGATAGAAATGGTGTCTAATTTTATTTACCAAGATTGTTTAAGGATAACAGTTGTGGGTCCCTTAGTACATTGTAGTTCCAAAAAATGTGATTGCCTTTAAGACAGCAAAAAATATATTGATTTAGTTTAGCCTCAAAGATCAATTAAGAAATAATAGAAGATAAAAATCTATTTGAGAGTAGGTAAAAGGGTCAGGTCATAATTTATTGAGAAATTTCCCACTCCCCAACTGAGATAAACTTAATCATCTTAATTGCAGAAGTAACTTCCAATTGGCATCTGTTGGTAGGTGTGTATGATGAGTGTAAGTGTGTGTGTGTGTGTGTGTGTGTAAAATTGGTTGGTTAGATTATAAAGCTTTCATAGATGGGGACTGCATCCTATTAATTTATGTGCAAAGTACTGAACCTGATACATGATAGTAGATGTCCAGTAGAAATCTATTAAACTATTTATAATGGAATTAATGAAAACAGACAATGGAAATACTTTTAGAATGAAAAATATTATATTTGCTTTCTAAAGTACTCCTTGATGCAAGTGAGAATGTACAGTCTTAGGTTTTTAATCTTCTGTACAGTTCTCATTAAATTCAAAATATCAAAAACAAATATTTAAAAATTTTAAGGACACAGTCTTTGGTGGTTTGGAGTATCTGGGAAGAAGATACATATATTTTTTACTATGTTTAGTTAGGTAAGAAATGATTGAGACGTATACGAATTTATTTGTATGGATTATTGGGCTCTGAATTTTCCCTTCCTTTTCTGAGTTGATCTATTCTATAGGGAAATATTCGGAAGGAAGAGAAAGGGATGGAGTCAAATATACAGGGAGAAGGAGAAGCGTTTTCTGAAGTGTTCTGAATGATGGCTGTGTTTGAAAGGCCCACTTTCAAATAAGACAAGACCATCTTTTGAGCTCCACAGGATGCAGCCGTCAGCTGCTATTGAAAACCCGTTTGAAACCAGTGGATCAATCTGGTGTTTTTAAGCTTTAGTTTGAATGAAGCTATTTATTTCTGAGTGTGTTTCATCATCTTCACTAAAGACTAGAACTTGTGGGGGCAGCTTTCACTATCTTTTTTTTGATAGGCTCTAAAATGGCCAGGATGTCTTACAGGAAAATGCAGAGTCTGTGTTTTGACGTCAATGACTGGGCTTAACACAGTGTATACAATGCACCAGAAAAAAAAAAAAAATCTAACGAGAGACACACCATGCTCAAGATGTTCAGATGGGAGCAAGATATGAAGTCTATAAAAATATTTCACATTTTAAGGAGGCTAGGAACCTGTGACCTGTTGTCTCTCATGTTTATATGATAATAAGAAAAAGCTCATCATAAAACAAGCCTGCTTTTTATTCTATGGTAGATATGGCAATATCAAAAACATAAGACCAAACCTGGGGACAGTTTGGGGGAACTACAAAGTTTGTCTTCAATATCTATAATCCTGCATAGCTCTGAGATTCCTTACCATAGTTTGGATTTTATGGTAGCATTTTATTTCATTGCTTTCTTGGTCTTAACTAGTTAAAAAAAATAAATACTTCTTATCTTTTTTCTTTTTAACAGACAGTTATGGAAAAAGAATATTGCAAGTGTCATATTTATTTACTTAATCTCCATCCTCTAATATATTTTAATTTTTCCTAATGAATCCTAAGCTTTATGAATTCACTAGAACATAAATTATTTTTTAATATGATACAATAAGCAAAATTTCCAAAGAAATCATTCTGATTTCTTTATCCCCTGAAGCAACACATGATTCTTTCTCTATTTCATTAATTCATCTTCTTATACTGAATCGTGTCTGAACTAGGACTTTCACACACAGAAGAATAAAGAGAATTCTCTTAGAAGATTAAGGCACAGATTTATTCTCAATGAAGTGTCAGGCAATACAATATTTAGATGTTTTATGTTTCACATGTGTTTTAGTTTTCTATTGCTGCCATAACAAAGTATCACAAAGCTAGCAGCTTAAAACAACACCCATTTAATATCTCACAGTTTTGTAGTTCAGAAGTCTGGACAAAGCAAGTTTCAGCTGGTTCTCTTTTTCAGGTTTCACAAGCTGAAATCAAAGTGCCAAGGCTGCATTTCTTTCTGAAGGCTCTGGCGAGGATTCCACTGCCAAGTTCATTTGGGTTATTGGCAAAACTCAGATCCATGTGCTTATAGGTATGGACTTAGATCCCTATTTCATATCTGGCTGCTGGCCTGGGATTGTTCTCAGCTTCTAGAGGGTGCCTGCATGACCCCCTTTTTCCATCTTTAAAGCCAGCAATAGCATGCTGAGTCCTTCTCTTGTTTTGAATCTCTCTGATTTCTCCCTCTGACTCTCTGTCTTTCTTTCCTACTTTGACAGGCTCATGCTATTACATTGGACCCACCCAGATAATCCTAGATAATCTTATTTTAAGGTTAGCTGATAGTAACCTTAATTCTTTCTGCAAAGTCCTTTTATAGTAGTACCTCGATTGTTACTGGGTAGCCAGCCAGGTAAGGAAGCTTGAAGGACATCTTTAGAATTTTGCCCATCACAGTATGTACATACAAAGAACAAGAACTTTATTTTCTATGAGAAAGCCAACCACAGAAATTGTGCCAATACCTTATTCCATTGCAACACAAAACTAGAATTTTTTCAACTCTGCTTGAAAACCTCCTTTGGCATCTCACTCAGAAGAATAGGCAAAGTCCCCATAATGGCGTACAGATTTCTGTATGATCTGGCCAGCATTGACTCTCACCTCTCCCTGCCTCTCTTCCCCTGGGTGCTCCAGTCCAATACAGACTCGCAAGACTAGTGTTCTGTCTGTTAGCCAGTACAGCAAGTATGCTCCTACTCTTGGCTTTGTATCCGCTATAGTCTCTGCCTAGAATTACTTCTCCCTCCCAAGTTTACTTGGCTTTCTCCCTACCCTTGAAGTCATGACTCATGTGTTACTTTCTCAATGAGGGTTTTCCTGATCATCCTTTTTACAATTTCAAATACCACTCACCACATATACTTCCTATTCTTTGTTCCTGCTTTTTTTTTCCCCCTTCACTCTAGTAATTATCAATTATAAATCAGTTAGTTATTTATTGAGTAATAAGCTTTATAAAGGCAGGAATTTTTGTCTGTCTTGTTCACTGGTGTATTCCAGCACCTAGAATAGTATCTGGCATATGGTAGGCACTCAATAAAAATTTATTAGAATAATACTGAATTAATTAAAATAATGAGCCAGATTCTCATTCTCTGAATTGTTAGTTCTTTATCTAGTGAAAAAGCGCGTATTATTATGAATTAAATTCATTCTCTACTCTCCTATCCACTCTAGAAATTTTAGTAGTAAAATTATGAAATAAGAGAGATTTTGAAAAAAAATTAAAATGTAACTTCTTCACTTCTTTTATTTCTGGGTATTTCTCTCTTCATATAATTTTTATTTCAGTTTATCATAAGAAATTCTTAACCTCAAGTTGTAAAAACTTATAAGAGATTTAATCAGTATTCCAAAAAAAGTAATGGCACGCCTATTTTTACATTTAGTGCGACCTGTCACTTGCTTCTCTTTCTTTGAATTTAATCATACTGATGCCATTCATTAAATGCACTTTACATACTTTTTATAAAATCTCTCTTATTAGCATGTTATACATCTGGTATGGTCCAGTCTGAAGAAAGAAATCTTATAAAGTAATGAATTGCTACTTCAAGCATTGATAATTTAAGCAGTTCTGTGCCTTTATATGACTTTAGCACTTTCGTCACGTTAGCTAGATGTATGCATGAAGTCTGCAAGTATGCAACAGAAGTTAAATGTAGGTGTCCTCCAGTTTCTGTCCTCAACTCTCTTATACTGTCATTTCAACTTCCCATTGGGCATCTTATGTACTCTGGTAATTTCAGCTATTAACTTTGCACTGATGTCTTCCAAATCTATATGCTTTGGCCTACATTATCATGAGCTTCAAATTTCTGGATAAGGGTAAGAACTTCAATCTGCACATGTTAAAAATTAAGCTCACCCACCCCACTTTGCTTCTGTTCCTTTGTAGATCTATTTCTTGCTAACTGTACTTTTAATCTTTCAGTCAACAAACCTAGAAACCACAGAAAGATCTCTGACATTTCCTCTAGGTCATTTCTTTTCACACAGCTGATCATAAACTAATTTTTTGAATTCTGCTGCTGAAATAACTCTCCAATCTATGCCCATTTTTTTCACATTGCTATTGCTTCCTTACTAATTCAGTTGCTCATGTAGACTACTACATCAGTCTTCCAACTGAACTATTAGCTACTGAGTTCTACTTTGTTCTCTACTTTTCATATTTATCCTAGAGACATTTTTCAAAATGTAGATTAAAGCATGCCATCACAATGAATTCAAAATTATCTTGTTTTAACATGGCATTCAAGAACTTCCCAATTTGAGCCCCAACTTATTTTACAAACCTATAGTTTACCTTTCTCTCGTAAACAAAGAATAGTGTATCATTTCTTAAACAGATGGTAGCATTTTAAACTTATATGCTTTTGCTTAGGCTTCTCCTCATCCTGGAAATTCTCTTCCCAGCCTTCTGTATTCACCTTCCTTCTCTAGTATAAAACAACTTCTAAGATTCAGATCCAATGTTATCTCTTTTGTAAAACCTTCCCCGACTTCCTTAAATGAGAGCAAGTGTGTTTCCTTCTCTGTGGTGTTAAATCACTTTATTCATAACTGTTTTAATACTCCCACAGAGATATGGTAGTGTATATTATCTATTTACCACTAAACTTGTAAGTTTTTCGAGGAGAACGTCTATTTTAATTTTGGTATTCTACGCATAAAACAAAACTTTTTTTAAATCTTAGTATCCCATGCATAAAACAAAACTGTTGGCATTTAGAAGATATAACACATATTTGATGAAAGAAAAGGAATTGAAAGCAAATTTGTAGAAACTAAACTAGAATCAACACAGTGGAATATTGCAGGTGAGTACAGAAAATAGTAAACTAAGGAAACTTATCCTGGGTATGTCCTATAAAAGATCTTACCTCTCCTTTCTAAACAACTTATCTAAACATTTCATCTTGTTTCATTGTATGGAATTAAACAATCATGCTTCAGAGTGAAAGAAATATACATCCAGTTTATTATCTTTTTAGCAGCATCAGAAATTTCTGGAGAGAGCTGTTTTTACTAGAAACTATGGACAATTTCATTCGCAGGGCAGATCATACATTTCATTCTTCAGAAAACTACTCCAAAAACTTAAGAAAGCAAACAGATTATTCTCTTACAGAACACAGAAAATGTCATATAATCTAGAGACATAATCAAACAGAATCATGGTCAATCATCAAAGATTAGCATAGGAAGAGGTATATATACTCAATACTGGATCCAAATGGTGTACACAAATTCATAGAGAGGTTGTTAAAAACGTGTCTTTGTAGCTCAATCAATGCATGCTGATCCCCAACCCCTGGGCCTGCAGAACAGGACTATGGCCTGTTAGGAACAGGGCCACACAGCAGGAGGTGAGCGGCAGACCATCCAGCGAAGAAGCTTCATCTGTATGTGCAGCTGCTCTCCAGCGCTAGCATCACCACCTCAGCTCCACCTCAGATCATCAGGCATTAGATTCTCATAGGAGCACCAGTCCCTGGTGCCAAAAAAGGAAGACTGCTGCTCTACATGATTACAATGCAGGTGACCTAAGGACCACATTTGAAAAACATTGATCTAGCCCCAAAACTTCATTTTATAAATGAGATGACTGAATGACATAGAAGTAGTAATTTATGTCAGAGCTAAGCCTCAAGTCCAGTTTTCCAGACTCCCATCTTACTACATTTCCAGAAGGACTTACTATTTGATCTTCATGTTGGCCCTTTCAGATATCTGCTATTGCTACTTACTTTGTCTTGTTCTTGCTTTTTTGGTTCAATTTGGTCTCCAGCTACTGAAATAGAGAAATAATTAATTAATTAATTAATTAATAATAATAATAAAAGATTATCATATTTACTTCTACTCTCTTTCTTTTCTTTCTTTACTTTCAGACATGAGTGGATTACATTTTTAGAGAAAAACCAAACCCAATTGTAAATCTCAGAAAGATTCACAATCTTTATCCATGACTCTGCTGAGTGTTTTTTATTTTATTTTTATTTGCTTCTCCAGTCAATCCGTATGCACATAAACGTTTCACATCACACAACATTCACACTCCCCTGGTAATTACAGACAGCGTTATCAACTCACTTTCATATCAGCACAGTGCAGCTGTGCAATGCAACAGGTTTATTTAACAACTGAATAAGTACAACAAACAATGTTAGAGGGATGGGCAAAGGGAGAAAAACAAAGCTTTCACTTTCCTTCTAGGTTTTGTTAAGAGTAACAGCTCAGCTGATAGTGTTTTCTGAAAACAAGGGAAGTTCTGATAGAGGAAACCTTATTTTCATCGGACCGTCACAAGTAGTGATGTGGGACAACTTTCCTAGCTGGAAATAGTGTATTAGGGCTTCTGACCCTGTCACTGCTGCCAATTTTAGGCATCATTCTCTTCTCTCTGTGTTTATGACAGCCAAGTCTCGTCACTGTCTCCTGAGCTGAGCCCACTGACCTTATTATATTATTATTGGGGTAGTTCTTAAGATGTCATTGTCCCAAGCAACATCTTTCACTCAATTTTTCTTTCTCTTCTTCAAGATAAACACTATGGAGCTGATTTATTACATACACATTGTTTTACTAATTAAAGTTCTCCAAATATACAGAAGAGTATGGCAACAAAGACTACAGTCATGTACCCCTGCCCAGCTTTAAATAAATTCTTGACATTTTGCCAATGTTTGCTTCAGAATTATTTAAAGAAGGAAAACATTACAAATTATAATAGAAGTGCCTTATATAACATTCTCCAATTTCCTTTTCTCTTTCTTCCTATAGATAACCACTTTTCTCAAACTTGGTATTTATTATTTTCATTTATGTTTTTATTATATTACTACATATGTAGGTATACTAAATAAAAACTTTTCATGTTTTTAAATATCACTCTCCACATATAGTTTTACTTTTTTCAGTCACTATTTTTCTGGATACAAATAGTTCAAGGTTATTCATGTTAAATACTATGTACTGTTTAATTGTGTACATTTACAGTTTTTTCTTTCCTTAAATTATTTATATATTTTCAATATTACCAACTATATTGTGATGAATATTTTTGTCTGCATCTCAATTTGTGCACGTGTCAGAGTTCCTCTTGGACGTCTTCCAGCAGGTGTGGCTACTACAGTTGAGTTCAACAGGTAGATTGGCCATTTTGCTTCATTTTTCATGAATTTCCTATTCATTTCCCTCTTTTTCTTTTATAAAATATTTCTTTGTTTTGATTAATTTGTTGTGCTTTTCTAAATATTTTGGATATTAATCTTTCATCATTTATATGAGATGCAAATATCTTCTCCTAGATTGTGCTGCTTTTCACTCTTTAAGAATATTTTTTTGAGTTTTATGTTTACAGAAAAATAGCACAGAAAGTACAGAGTTCTTATAGACCTCATCTATGCCAACATAATTTCCCCTATTATTAATATCTTTCTTTATTGTGGTATATTTGTTACAATTGATGAATTAATAGTGATACAAGCTAAAGTCTATAATTTACATGAGGGTTCATTGTTTTTGTTCTACATTCTATGGGTTTTGAAAATGCCTGATATAATGTATCCACCATTACAATATCATACAGAATAATTTCCCGGTCTGAAAAATGCCATGTGCTCCACCTATTTATCCCTCTCTCTTCTCTAACCTCAAATCCATAAAAACCACTGATCTTTTGTTTTTTTCAGATTAACTTCTTTCACTTAGCAATATGAATTTAAGGTTCAATCTATGTCTTTATGTGCCTTGATAGCATATTTCTTTTTATCACTAATTAATATTCTGTTTTATAAATGTACCATATTTTATTTATCTCTTTACTGATTGAAGGACATGTTGGCTGCTTCCAATTTTTGGCAATTTTGAATACATTTGCTATAAACATTCATGTATTAGGTTTTTACACGGTTCTAAATTTTCAGCTCATTTGAGTAAATACCTGAGAGTGCATTTGCTGGTTCATATGGCAAACCTATGTTTAGTTTTGTAAGAAATGCTCTACATTGTCTCCAGCATTTGATGTTGTCAGTGTTTTGGGTTTAGCCATTCTGATAGGTGTCTTGTATTAATCATGTTTCTTATTTTCTATACTTTATCATGCTTTGACATTTTGGGGCCTTGCTGTTGGTGAGAGACTGCTCCTTCTAGGACTAGCTAATTCCAAGAAATAGTAAATGACTCCTTTGTGATCTTGCCTTTCATATACAAACCAACCAACCCAAAACCCATAACCCCCAACAACTTCCTTGATGGAATTCTCACATGTTAAGTCAATATTCTCCTGCCTAATCCACCAAGGGTGAGGTACCAGTGCTTGCTTAAATTATTCAAACTAGGCAATCCTAAACCTGCTTATCTTGCTTCATTCATTTCTTCCTGTGAAAACCACAATAATGGTTATTGCTCACACTTTTCCTGTGTTCCCTCTGCCTTCTGACTGACTCTGATGTTCCCCATATGGTCCTGTGTGGTGAGTTATGTGGCCTGTTTCTAGGAATTTGAGTATAGAAACTTCTTTCTTCATCATAGTCATTTCTGTGTCTGCTTGTCCTACTACAGGTGATTAAACAAATTGTAGGTACATTTTAAAACATGTGTAGTAGCATCTTATTGTTTTAATTTGCAGTTCCTTAATGGTTTATAATGAGCATATTTTCATATGCTTATTTGTCATATATATACATATATATGTATATGTATATATGTATATGTATATATTTGAGGGAATGAGGTGTCTGTTCAGATCTTTTGTCCATTTTAAAAATTGAGGTTTTTTTATTGTTGAATTTTAAGAGTTCTCTCTATATTTTGATTATAAGTTCTTTATCAGATATATGTTTTGCAAAGTTTTTTTTCCTGTCTATGGCTTGTCTTTTAATTCTCTAAACAGGACTTTTGGCAGCTCAGAAGTTGTAAACTATAATAAAGTCCAATTTATTGACGTTTTTTTTCCCATGCTTTGTGCTTTTGTTGTTGTGTCTAATATGTCATTGCCAAACCTAGATTATTGTCTCTTTTATCTTCTAGATATTTTATATTTTTCACATTACATTTAGGTCTATGATCCATTTTGAGTTAATTTTTTTGTGAGGGGTGTAAGGTCTGTGTTTATATGATGATGATGATGATGATGATGATGATGACGATGATGATGATTTTACATATGGATGTCCAGTTGCTCCAGAACAATTTACTGTAAAGACTATCTTTCCCCTATTGAAATGCCTTTGCTTCTTTGCCAAAAATAATTAACAGTGTTTGTGTGGGTCTATTTCTGGGCTTTCTAGTCTGTTTCATTAATCTATTGATCTATTCTTTCACCAATACTACACTATCTTGGTCACTGCAGCTTTATAGTAAATCTTGATTTTGGGTAGTGTCAACTCTTCGGTTTTTTTTCTTCAGTATTTTGTTGGTAATTTTGGTCTTTTGCCTTTCTATATAAACTTTTAAATTCATTTGTCAATATCTGTAAAATCACTACATAGGATTTTTTATTGTGAATGTGTTGAATCGAATTGGGAATAAATGACATTTAATAAATTTGAGTCTTCTTATCAATGAATATAAAATGTCTCCATTTACTTAGATTTCTTTTATTTCATTTACCAGAGTTTTGTAGTTTTCCTCATGTAGATCTGGTACATAATTTGTTAGGTTTCATTTTTGTATTTCATTATTTGGGGTGCTAATGTAATGCTGTCCTGTTTTAATTCCAAATTACAATTGTTCATTGCTGGCATATAGTAAAGTAATTTATTCTTATATATTAACCTTCTATCCTGGAACTCTGCAATATTAATTGTTTATTAGTTCCAAAAGTTTTTTGTCACATCTTTGGGACTTTCTACGTAGACAATCATATTATCTGCAAACAAAATATTCTTATTTCTTCCATCTAAATTCATATATTTTTTATTTCATTTTCTTTTCTTACTGCATTAGCAAAGACTTCCAGTATGATGTTGAAGAGAAGTGGTGAAAAGGCATATCATTGTTTTGTTCTTGACCTTGGGAAGAAAGCATTTAATTTCTCATCATTAAATGTGAATTAGCCATAGACATTTTGGTCAAAGTTCTTTATCAAGTTGAGAATTTACTCCTCTACTTCTAGTTAGCTGAGAGATTTTATCATGAATCAATGTTGAATTATTCCAAATGCTTTTTCTGTATCTATTGATATGATCATATAATTTTTCTTTTCAGTTGTTGTTGTGATCGATTACATCAATTGATTAGATCAATTGAACTAGCCTTGCATTCCTGGAATAAATCTGACTTGGTTGTGGTGTCTGATTCTTTTCATACATAGCTGGATTCAATTCTTATCTTTTTAAAAAAGATTTCTGCACCTGTGTTCATGAGAGCTATTGGTTTGTAATTTTCCTTTATTATTTATCTTTGTCTGGTTTTGATAATTAGGGAAATGCTAAGAGTGTTCCCTTTGCTTCTATTTTCTGGAAGAGATTTGCAGAGAATTGGTGTTATTCTTCTGTAAATATTTGTTAGAATTCACCTGTGAAACCATCTGGGCTTGGTGCTTTCTGTTTTGGAAGGTTCTTACTTGTTAATTCAATTTCTTTAATAAATATAGGCCTATTTGGGTTACTTATTTATCTTTGTGTGAGTTTTGATAGATTGTCTTTTAAGAAATTTGTCCATCATCTAAGTTATCGAATTTATAATTTGATATTCATAATATTCCTTTATTATCCTTTTAATATCCATGGAATCAGTGGTGATGGCCCCTCTTTCATTTGTGGTATTAGTAATTAGTAATTTTTTTTTTTTTTGGTTTGTATGGCTAGAGATTTACCAATGCTATTGATATTTTCAAAAGGAGTATATCAGTAGTTACATTAACTCTTCTAGGCCAATTATGGTTATACCTTAATATTCTGTGACCTAAAAACTAAAGTATAAAGGTAACCAGCAACAACATACCTTGTATAAAATTATATGAGAAAGGAGGAATTGAAGGGAGAGAAAAAAATTAAATACATACAAATATATATTTATGAGGAAGAAGCCTTTAGGCAACTACTCACGAGCCATAGTTAGTATTTAAAACTATTGCTCCTCTTCTTCATGTTTCCTTTGCTTTCTGCCAACACTTAAAGTGGTTTGTATTTTTTACCTAATGGTTTTACCTAATTATTCACTCTGAAAGTATCTTTGCCATTAGATTGCTGTAACATCTATTAATTTCCTTGCTGGCTATCAAAATATTAGTAGACATGCCAGAGAAACTCCTGGTTATTTTATTTTTTTTCATATATTCCTTTCTTCTCCATTATGTAGCAATGACTAGGTTTCCCCTTGATAATTAGAATCAGTCTTACCACTTGTGGTGGTTTTTAAATGTCTACAAATTCTTCTTTTAAGTGACAAAGTCTAATTCTACACTCTTTGAATAGGGGCTGGCTTTAAAGACTCACTTTTAAGTATAGAATGTTGCAGAAATGACATATAAATTTAAAAAGTGATGTAGCTTCCACCTGAATTTCCACCTGAATTTCCACCTTCAGTCTTTGAGCCACACTGATATTGACTAGTGCAGAGACAGATATCCTAGCTGAGCCCTGCTCAGATTTCAGATTTCTAGCAAAATAAATGTTGTTTGTTGTTTTATACTGCTAAGTTTTGGGATGGTTTATTACTCAGTGATAGAGAACATGTTTTAGTACTTGGAAGTAGGTTGCTGCCATAACACAAACTTAAAATATGTGGCAGTGGCTTTGGAATTGGGTTATGAATGGGATCTGGAAGGAACAGGAGGGTAATGTTAGTGAAAGCTTAAGCATATTTAAGAGATTGTTAGCAGAAGACTGATGGCCCATGAAAGGGCTCTTAGTGAAGCCTTAATAGAAAGTGAGGAAAATTTTATTGCAAGCTGGAAAAAAGGCAGTACTTGCTCTGAGGTGATGGAAAGCTTAGCAATACTATCACCCATATACGCAGTGACATGGATGATCTAGCTAGTGATAATTTTAGGCATAGTATTAAAGATATTCCCTGACTTCTTCTAGCTGCGAATAGTAAAACATTGAGAGAGATAAGTTGAAAGAAAGAAATCTTGGGGATCCTGAATTTGCTTCATTTGAGAAACAAAAACAGCTTTTTATTTCCAGTCTTTACTTATGCAAATAATGCTAAATTTAAAAAAAAAAAAGCTTCTGAGTAGATATGAAATCCTGGTTCCTGTCAGGAACATAGTCTAAAGATTAAGCCAAAAGTATGAGTTTAAAACCCTTTGATAAAACCTGAAGAAGATTTAATTTGGTATCTCAAACAGACAAAAGTCCCCCTATGAATATTACAGGCATGCCTCACAGATTCTTTCCAATAAAAAATAGAGCTTCTAAGAATCTTCATGGTGTTGTCTCACTACAGCCTTAAATCAAGCCCAGTTTAGAGAATGGTTTATCTCTATGAGATTTATAAGTATGTCTTTTATCTAATAAAATGAACCCAATGAAACTCAAAGAAAGTCACAAAGCAGTTAAGAAAATTGTTTTGGTAGAAACACCATGAGCTTGGACTGAAAGAGACAGAGACAACACAAAACTAAAAGAGGACTTTGACCTCTGAACTACTATGGGCTGGAGAAACAGGTTGGAGAATCTACTTAGCCACAAACACTGGCAATTTCTTATGGAAAAGGCATGATGACTCAAAGGGTAAACTGCAAGTTCAGAGGGCAGAGCCAATAACCTTGAAGAATTATTCCTAACCATTAGAACCTAGCCCTAACAAAGTTATGGAAATCTGTGCATAGCTGGACTCTAGAATAGCTGCAAACTAGAAACCCTTGAGTATCTCAAAATTTCCCTCTTTCGAACAGGAAGGTTTATAAAAGTTATCTTCCCCATGTCCTTCCATTATTTATTAGCTGTGTGGTAGGCAGATAACTTGTCTCTTTAGTTTACAGATCTTCAGGTTAAGAGGAACTGTATTGGAGGAGCCATACTTAAAGAATGACAAACTAGAAGCTTCATCTATATCTGGATCTGGTTTGGAAGATGAAATTTGGGACCTAGAATCTGAGTCTGCTATCATAATAGATACAAGTTTGGGAGAGTATTAAGGAGGGGTGAGTGTATTCTGCATGTAGGAAGAATGTAAATACTTTGTGAACAGACAATAGATTTTGTGCATTTAAAAATGCCCTCAAGTTTTTTGATAGTTTTCCTATCAAATAGTAGAGTTTAATTCCTCTTCTCTTAAGTTTAGGCCAGACTTAGTAAATTGTGTTTAATAAGCAGGATGTGAGCCTGCATGACTTTCAAAGCTAGGTTAGAAAAGGCAATACAGTTGTCACCTGGTTTTCTCTCTTAGGACATTTGATCTCTTGCAACGCTGCCACCATGTTGCCAGAAAGCCAAGAGACAACATGGAAGGACCACAGCCCAGGCCCAGCAGAGGTACCAGCCTACAGCCAGCATCAAATACCAGACATATGAGTGATTGAACTTTCAGTTGATTTAGCCCCCAGCTTTTGAGCCAGACTAGCTGACTCTGAGTAGAGCAGAGATAAAATGCCTCCACTGAGCCTGACCGATTGAAGATTTTTGAACAAATTAAATGTTTGTGTTTCTCAAAGTCTCTGATTTGTGGGTGGTTTGCTACACAATAATTCATAACCAGAGCACCAGGAAGTACAAGCAGCCCTCCTATTTACCTGTTGAATTCTTGGCCTGAGGAGCCTCAGCTTTCAGTTCAGTGTAACAATTATCATGCATTCTGGTGGAAACATTCCTTCATTGGTAACTTATAACCTCTCAACTAGCAATAACAAAATTGTGGAGATAGGAAGCCAATTGTATTCTAGTGTACTCTTTGGTGTAATCGGTGGTCCTCCTATGTCCACTCCTTGGTTATTGGGCTCATATACACTGATAATGTGAGAAATGGCATCTTATATTTGTTGATGGCACAGAACATGAATTGCAGCTTATAAAACTAGGATTGCCAGATTTAGCATATACAAATACAGAAACCCCAGTTAAACTTGAATTTTACATAAGCATAGAATACTTTTTTAGTATATGTCCCTTGCAACACTTGACGTATACTAAAAAGCTTATTTGTTATCTGAAATTCAGATTTAACTGGGTGTCCCCTATTTTGTCTGAGAATCCTATGTAGACTAAATACCCAACTTCACAAAATATCACACCTAGCTGGCTAACCACCATCAACTGCTCTGGACAATGAAGTATATGCTAAATGTAGTGAAATCTATCAACATATGCCCAACTACCTCATTTTTTTTTTTTACTGTAAAATGAATTATTAGTCAAAGTAATATTGTAAAATATATTTGGCAGAGAATATGGCATTCAGTAAGTAGGTGAATGGAGATGAGCTCAAAGGAATTTTGAGTAGTCAGAGAAAAACCTCTTTGGGGAATGTCTATTCCAGGAAAGGTAAATAACTTCCTTTTCAGGATGATGTAGGTCCAACATAATGATTCTGCCTCTAGGCTGGCTGATCCTCCTGGGCTATGGCTACACATCAGCAGCTCAAACGGGACCCAAAAGTACAAGTAAATTGAGAGAGTAGATGGCTCAGACTCATTCTATCTACTCATGTTGCACTTCCTCCTCTTCTTCAAATAAATCCTACGCCCTCATAGGTGGTGTCCTACAAAAAGTTTACAGAAGAAGAAAAAAACAAAACAAAAACAACCTAGTTTAAGGATGGTGCTATCCAGCATGGACTATGGCCACAGTACAGTCCCACACAGGATGGTCCTTAAAAACTGTGGGAATGAGAAAGACTCTCTGGTTCAGAGTTAAAGCAATACTTCTAGGTGTCCTTTTTTTTCTGGAGGAATACATAGATGAGATGGAAAAATACATGGACACTGATTAGTGGACACTGGCTGAGGATTTGTCCAGAGGATCAGGAATTTTAAATGAACAAGATCGTAGATGAGGAGGTTATTGTTAAGAAGGTGTGAGGAAGAAGTATGCAGATGTTTCTGTGAGGAAACCCCTAATGACCAGGTAGAGAAGAGAGCTATTTGGTGAATATTAGTTAGCCTCTTTCTTCTGACTCCTTGCTTGAGCAAAGATGAATAAAGTAGCAAAACTGTAGGGATGAAGGGTTACATATGTTGTATTAGTTAGAGTAGTTTAGGCGGTGGTAACAAACAGAACCCCAAATTTATAATGGCTTAAACATAATGAAATGTATTTGTCATGTTCATCACCATCCAAGGCACATGTTTCTGGTAGGTAGGTGGCTCAGTCCCATAAAAGACTTCCATGTTTACTGGAATGTATGCTAACTTTTTCTAGTGAATATGTAAGAGAATATGGTCAGGGCAGTCTATTTAAACAGCAACAGAATGCTATAGTTACCAAATAGAGAGAGAATCAAATATTGCCTAGAGTCCTACAGAATTGTTATTCAGTAGGAATGACACTTTGGAAATGATGTTTGACATGTTTTGAGTCTTTTAATCTTTTCAAATATACTGAATGACTATAGTATTTAAAAGTATTTCTAGAACCCTGAAAGGTTGATAACTGTTGGTGTAAGAATGATTTGTTTACACGCCCGTCTTATCTGTTAGACTGTGCATTCCCCTAGAACAATAACTGTTTTATTTACCTTTGATTCTTGATACTTCAGATAGTGCCTAAAAGAGTGAAGGTTTGATAAAACTAAGTGAATCCACTCCAAAGGAATTATGTCTTTCTTTTAAAAGTAATGGACACAATGACAATCATTTGACTGAAAAGATTAGAACTAATATTGAAAACAGAATCCTGAAGTCTTGACTTCCGTGCTTTCAACACATGTCATAAAAGCAATTCTGCATTTATTTCTCAGTTCAGTTGAATCTGGTCAGGCATAGGAGATTCTGCTTCCTGATGAATATTGAGTTCATGGTAGGAAATCACTCCAGGCTCTGGATGGGGTGTGTGAACAGTAATATAGAGAACAAAGAAAATAAATAAATCTATTTGGTGCAATTATCTTTTTATAATTTGAAGAAAGAGTGCTTTAAACCACACTGTATAGAAAATTGCTCAAAAAATAGAAAGAGAAAAGAGCTTACCGTATGCATTAGGCAAATTCAATTTGCACATAAATTAGAAACTTGAGCAGCAACAATTCGGAGAGTGGTGAAGAAAAGCTACTGTATCAGCAGGTTTACAATCTAGTCAGTTTGGTATCTTGACTGAGTTATAAATAATAAAACCTCAATCTGTTCTTCAAATATTTTATGAATAGTTTAGAATCTTTAGAGCACACATCACAGGTTCAGAAATAAAGTCTAATTAACTAAAGGAGAATTGTACTAGCACAAAAATATTCTGACTTTATAAAAATTTCTTCTGTGTTCTGATTAAAATGGGTCATGCTCACAACTAGAAAATGTTGCTAATTTTTAAAGATGTATTTAGTTTCAGGTTGAAGGTTTGTCATGAACTATGTATGGCATTTAGAGAAAGGTTTTTCTTTTATAGCTTTCATATGACGTGATCGATATTTTCTTAGTCTTTGTTTATTTGTCAGAAGTACAGATCTATGAGTCTTATATTTTTCAAAAACAGATTATAGTTTCTTCTTTGATGTTATTTTTGGAAGAAATTCTATATAAAGCGAGATTTTAAAATCACCGAAAATATAACATTCAAAATTCTTATAGAGAGGGTGGTATGGGGATCAAACCGCAGAAGGGCGGAATGACATGCTATGGTTCTAAAGGAGTGACAAAAAGCATGAGTCACATTTAATTTTTCAGTTGAGTGTCTTCCATTGAGAAAAATATAACTTCCTATGCTGAAGAAAATGCTAGAAGAGAATCGTGATAATTTATGACAGGCAAGATATATAGAATCCTGATATGGTAGATATTGCTAGCTGTTCACCAAAATCTGTTTCCTCTTCTTCCTGGACACACAGCTGGACTATAAATATAGCCTATAGTCTATTTCCCAGCCTGTCTTGCAATTAGACATGAGTAATTGACTTTATTCTGACCAATGGAATGTGAGAGGTGTCTCCAAGCAAAAACCTCCATAAAAACCTCCCCGATGGACTCCTGCATGCTCTTTTCTCTTCTGCCTACCGGGTGTAGAGGACGATAAGACTCTAGGAAATGTGGGTGCCACAGATGGAAAGATTATTGTTAAGTGAATGACCATGTGCAGGACAACTCCTTGTTGACAAAGAGCATATGTGTCTTTGGCTCTAGGGAATGAGAAATACATACATGCATACATACATGTATACATGCATGCATACAAATGTATACAAATATGTTTATTTTATATATCATATGAATATTATTTATATATACATATTTACATTGATACATATTTCTATTATTTTCAGTATTAGCCTATCTTAATAGATCGAGTTATAAAAATTTTCTTATGTTTTAATTTATTGAGAGATAGAGAGTAAAAACAGAAAAAAAAGTCCTCCTTATAGGCTGGACCATGTGCTTACTTATAAAGCAAACTCTGCAGCTTCACTGGATGTTCTTTACTAAATGCTCTACAAAGACAAACGTTAGCTTTGGTCAGGTAGATGATGAAGTTAGGAGCACTGGAAGTTTATGATATGCTTTGGAACACAGTGTGACTTAGGAATAGGATCTGTATTTCTCAGTTTCAGTTTTTTATTTTATTTTACAATGTTCAAGTTTTTAAGCTTTGGCTCTGTCATGCTATAATGTAAAGACTTATTCCAAAAGCAACAAGAAAAACAGTTTCTCTTTTGTAGAAACTCTTACATATCTCCATTTGTATGCAATGTTTTTGTTTTCATGTATTTTTTGTTGCTGTCACCGATATGCTAATGATATGCTATTGCTATCTGGAATGCATTCAGCTACACACACCACTGATTTCATTTTTGTGCAGAGAAGCAAAAACCTGAGACTTTAACAATGATTACAATCTTCTGCTCAGTGAAGAAAAGCCTTCAGCACAGAGTTGGATACACAATACCAAAAGCTCCACTCCCTGCCCCGAAAGAGAGAGAGAGAGAGAGAGAGAACAAAAAAAGGTGATAATTTTATTAACCTTGAGTTTTCTATTTCTTTTGAGTCATCACTTTGCAGAGTGAGAATTCTGGCAGGTAGTGGCCAAATTTTAATTTTGTTGTCGATTTACTACCAACCCAATACTCCAGGAAATAAAAGGAGGAAACTGCTCTGATATAAAAACAGAAATTAAAGTTTCAAAAAAAATTTAAAATCAGTGCTATTGACCAAAATGAAAGTTATTCTATGTTTCCGTCAATACTTTTTAAAAATTAAAATACATTACTATGATAGAAATGTATATATGTGTCCTTGTGTTTTTGTATATGTATATATAATATTCTTCATTATTTAACATTTAATTTTTTAAACAATTCTCAGAGAAAATTTATATTTTGAAAGAATTAAGACACTACATATATCCATGTATTTCAGTAGCCATCCCAAAAAAAGCAGTGGAAAATATTTTATGTCGATTTAAGAGACATTTAACAAAAGTGAATTAATTACATAGCCAAAAGGCACTGTGAAACTGGTGGAGAAATAGGTATAAGACATATACCTTATGAAATCATAAAACTTCAACCTCTAGAGAAGCTTTCTTTGATTAATCAGAAGTAAATGTTAATTGTCAAAATACCTTCTACCTTATTGGGGACAAATGATTAGTTTCCTGAAATTTTGCTTACACATATGCTAAACTAAATACTGTATTTTTATTTACTGGGAAGTAGTGTAAACCATGGTTTGGGATTATAAAGTTTGATTCAAATTCCTGGTTTCAACACATATATTTCTGTGTTGGGTAAATTCTGTTCAAGCATGTTACTTAATCTCACTCCACCTTAGATTCCTCATCTGAAAATGCATATAATATATGTAAATGACTTGGCAAGTGCTAGATACATGGTAAATGATCAAAAATAGTACTGTTTGAATGAAGAAGAATATTATCTACAACTTTGAAATATTGTGTGAATAACTGAAAAAATTACTTGTTTTTAGTAAAAGCAGTACATATTGCATTTTTAGCATATGGAATTTGATTTGGTACTCAGAGATCTCATTTGAGGTCAAAGAGTACACATTTCCAGAAGGGGAAGGGGGATCTCAGAAGAATTGAGGTATTTACCTGAGGACATCAAACCAGTAAGTGGCAGGCATTGAGGTTTTGATCCAAATGTGCATTACTCCACCACATCTCACAATCCTACTGAAAAGTAAAATTGCTAAGCAAGGGCAAAAGTTATTAGGAGTGAAAATACTTACCTAAATTGGTAAAAAAAAAAAAAAATTATATATACATATATATGTATATATATAAATGAACCATCCAAGTCAAGATTGAAATTGCCTCATCTTTAAAATTAGATTCTTTAAATGTCAGTTTCCACTTAAGGACCATTGTTGGGTATATTCCCAGGCAAGCAGAGCTGAAGAGCTAGAGCTGCTTTGAAAGCATGTGCATGGTCCAACCTGCACTGCTGTGTGAGTGGTCCTGAGTAAGAGCTTTCCTCTAATCTTTGAAGTGACATATACTCTTTGATGTAGATAGCATAAATCACTCTACATAGTTGTTATTTGCACTTAAATATCTTGTTCCGTAGTGACTGGGGGTTAATAACTGCATTACCTACTGTTTATAAGAGTGATGTCATGCAAGTTTTAGAGTGGAAGGAGGCATAACACTAGGTTGGGTCCACACTGCGAATATGCCTTGGGAGAAATAGCTTCTTTTGGGTGGTACAAGCAACCTTACTCATATGATCAGAAAGTTTGATTTACCTCCTTATCCTTCCATTGTCCCTGTATTAAAATATTCTTCTTCCTAATTGCCAATCCCCTTAGCATTTCATTTTAGACTGTTAAAAATCCACTTACTCCCTCGTTGAAAGGAAAGATTTCTGCATTTAAAAAGGATGGTGAATTATTGTGTAAGAGGTGGTCTTCAGATTGAGAAATGGACCTAATGCTCAAATATTTAAGATACGGTAGTAACTGAATGGAGCATGATGTTTTAGTTCCTTACTACTGGAGATTTTAATAATATTTAATAGAAAAGCAAGTTTACTGCTTACTCCCTAAATTCATTGAAATTCAAAAAAACAAAGATGAAAGTATCTAACAATTGTCTAAAAGGGATTATTAGATCTTTTCCAAAGGATATTTGGGAATCCTTAAACTATAAAAGTGGCTCTTATGTTTTACAAGGCAGCCACTCACTAGTTATTTACCTCAAATTAGAGATTTCTTAAAATTCTTTATAAAATTGGACAGGTGCAGGTTGAGACAAGTGGCATTTAGCAATTTGACTGTGGAACACATTTTCCAAGACTAAAAATGATGGCAAATGTGTATACATGATGCTTTAGAGAGTGCTATCCAACTGAACTTTCTTTGATGAAGGAAATATTTTTTATTTACACTGTCCAATATGGTAGCTACTAGCCACATGTGGTTATTGAATCCTTAAAATGTGTAGTGTGATTTTAATTAAATTTAAGTATGTAGCTTGTGGCTACTTATTGGATAGTGCAGCTTGTAACTACTGATGTTATTTTGTCATTGCTTTTTAGTGATTTAAAGAGATCATAAGATTGAGATAATAGGGCTTTAAACTCTAGGAGATGGTGGTAGCAGCCATTTTACCTTGCAGTTAGAAGCAATTACTTTGCAGATTTTCTTTTAGATTCTTAATAATTCCAATGTAGAAAAAGAAATTGCTCTTTGTTTAAATATGGCCATTTAAGAAAATTGTTGCTACCAATTCCTGGCTGATTTGAATACTTTAACCTATCTATCATTCATTTCTTTTCAGGGATAAATTTGTTTTCATATTTCTATCCATTGATGGGGAGTCATGCCTCATAGGCCTGACAGGTTCCACATGAGAGCATGTTGACATATTTATTGGCTACCAATGGGTATAATAAAATGGGCAAAATGAACAAAGAATAAGGTAGTTCATGCAGCATGTAGTCCCATTATTTTGCAATATAAAAAACTCTCATCTCATTGCAGATCAAAAAGCATTTCACAAATTCCCCAAACAAACATAAATAAGAGAAGAAACATAAAACTATATAACTCCATGAAATAATGTTCAGCAGCAGTGGGAAATGTAATGTTTCAGCATTAAGTCATTTGGTTAAACAGAATCAGTGCATGAAGAAGTCAAAAGTTTTGAGAAACCAATCATTTACCTCATTTTTATTTCTCTTTCATTCCAATTTTTAGAGACCTGTCTGCTTAAGAAGAGCAAACTTCATATGTCCTGGATGCCATGGAGACAACAAGGACTGAGAAATGTGAAACTCATAGAACTTAACACCAAAAAGACAAACAATCCGATTAAAAAATAAGTAGAGGACCTGAATAGACATTTCTTTAAAGAAGACATACAGATGGCCAATAGACATATGAAAAGATGCTCAATGTCACTAATCATCAGAAAAATGCAACATAAAACTACAATGAGATATCACCTCCCACCTGTTGGAACGGCTGTTAGCAATAAATAATTTTTTTTAAAAAAGTGTTGGTGAATATGTGAAGAAAAGGGAACCCTCATGCATTGTTGGTAGGATTGTAAATTGGTACAGCCATTATGGAAAACAGTATGGAGTTTCCTTAAAAAAATAAAAATAAAACTATCATATGACCCAGCAATTCCACTTCTGGTTATTTATTTGAAGAAATCCAAAACACTAATTTGAAAGTCGTATGCATCCCTATGTTCATTGTAGCATTATTTACATAGCTAAGATATGGAAGCAACCTAAGTGTCTACCAATAGATAATTGGATAAAGATGTTGTACAAATATATAATGGAATATTACTCAGCCATAAAAAAGAATGAAATCTTGCCATTTGCGACAGCATGGATGGATCTAGAAGGTACTGTGCTAAGTAAAATAAATCAGACAAATAAATCAGTCTAAGAGAAATACCATATGATTTCACTTAAATGTGTAATGTAAAGAAAGAACAAAATAAGCAAACAAGCAAAATAGAAACAAACTCATAGATACAGAGAATGAACTGATGGTTGCCAGATGGGAGGATTGGGTGAAGAGGGAAAAAGCTCAAGGGATTAAGAAGTACAAATGGGCAGTTACAAAATAGTCACAGGTATGTAAAGTACAGCATAGGGAATAGGGTCGATAATATTGTAATAACTCTTAATGGGCTCAAGTGGGTACTAGACTTATTGGGGGATCACTTTGTAAGTTATATAAATGTCTAACCACTATGCTGTACACCTGAAACTAATATATAATATTGAATGTCAACTGTAATTGAATAGTTAAAATAATACTCCATGGTGGTTGCTGCATACTGGAAGACAAACACCATTATCAAAATTTTTAGTAAAAACTGTATTAAGAATCAGGAATCTAATTAAAACTGTTTTCATTATAACACAGTAAAAGTCATAGACTTCCTGAAAAATGTGATATTGAATGGACCATGCTAGAGAAACAAAAATCATAAATGAATATTTAAAATAGTGTAACATATGCATGTATACTTTACACTCGTGCAGCTTCGATGCATACGAAACTGTTATGTTATTTTTTTCTGAATTAAGACTGCAAACTTGTTTGATTTATTCATTCATTCATTCATTCATTCATTGTGATATTGGTTAACGAAATCCTAGTAAGCTTCAGCTGTACAACTGAGCAGCAAGGCATACATATATGTTGCATTGTGTGTCCACTGCCCACAACCAAATCTCTTTCTGTCACCACATATTTGACCCTTTTTACTCCATCTACCTCCTCTCTCCTACCTACCCCCTCTACCCTTGGGTAACCACTAGTCTATTGTCCATGTCCATAAGTCTCTGTTTGTCTCATTCTTAAAAATTTGTTTTAAAGGCATAAAGAAATTTCTAACAAAAAAATTCTAAGAATATATATATACATATATATATAAATATTTATATTTATTTTTATATATGTATATGTATATATTTATATATATTTATTTATACAAATTCTTATTGAATTTCTACTACATGATACTGAATAAGATAGACTAAGTATCTACTTCTAGTGTAATTTGTTCACTAGTAAAGGCAGAGACAAACAAACCAGAAAGCAAATGATCTGAATAAGACAGATCATAAACTCACACTGTAAGTTCTATGATAGAAATAATGTACAAGCATGGGGTAAAGACAGTCTGCAGGAAAGGGAAGTAATTGATTTGGGTGGGTAAAAATGATTTTCCTGAGAAAGCATTCTAGAGGAGACAAGAAAGAAAAGAAAGAAATGGCCATGTCAGGATTCGGGGACAGGATGCTCGCCTGCACAGGGGATAAACAAAAGTGCAAATCTCTAGGCATCAATGATTTAGCATGTTCAACATGATGAGTTCAGTGTTGCTGGAATTGAGCAAGGAAAAAGAATGGTAGGAGTTGAGATCAAAATGATAAGCAGGAGAAGACTTATTCAGGGATTTACAGATCATGGTGAAGAGTGTGGATTTAATTTATGTGTATTCAGAAGCCTTGGAAATGAAATAAAATGAGCTATATGTTCAAAAATAATGTTGACTACTGAACAGAGAAGAAATGCAGTAAGAGTGGAGGCAGGTTGGTTTAGTAATCCAGATAAGAGCCGATGGTGCCTTAGTGAGGTGAGGCTATAGATTTTATAAGGTGGCATACTGCCCGTATAACACAGAGCAACATCAATGAATAGAAAAAGTGAGAAACATATGTGATTTATTGGACATACCAATGCTTTACTAAATGAACTTATTGACTTCCCTTTGAGTTCAACTTTGAGATATCCTGTCCTGAGGGCAATTTACAAATAATTATCAAATTTATTTTTACAGGAAGATAAGAGAAGAAAAAATCCATTTTAAACATACCAATTAAAAACTACTTTGTGAGTAGAAGAGTTGTTTTTTTCACCTAAAATGACTGTAAAAACATTTTTTTAACAGGAAATTGATTTAATTGAAGCTATTGTCAGGCATTGCAAATATGTTTGGTTCATGCCACAGTTCCCAGGAATTTATAAATGGGTTCAGAATGTTGTTCAGGCACTAGAAAATAAACCTCCAAGCTATTTACTACCACTATGATATATAAAGTTTGCAGTTTTGATTTTGTGTGATTATGTTCAGCAATGGTGACCTTTAGAGGCAACAATATTGAAGTGTAATGAGGAGATGTTTGATCACTGGTATACAATGAAGAGTTGGTGCTACTTCACCATTTCTTCCTGGAATTCGTGAAATTCAACTGACAGGCTTTAACCTTTAGACTGCTGAAGTTATAAAATGTATAGGGATTTAGGCTGTTTATACAACACATTAGATATATGAAATTTTTTAGACACTGTAGCTTCTTTTATCATCTGGTAAATGATTTTGTATATTTAATAATATCAGTCACTGGGTAACCATAGCAGGCTGCATTCGGGTATATCACAAAGTATATGAAGTGTAGGTTGATGAAAGTAGGAGTGGGAGCCATTGAGTAAAATAAATAAAAAGTGGGTATTCTTCCCAGACCAGGTGTTTTCAAAACAGATGTATAGGCTCCTATACTGTTTCCTTCCCATGTAGGCTAGCATAAAAGCTAGTAAGGGATAGCCTGGGCCCTGCTTGCTAAAAATGTCATTGAACTCAAGAATGTTTTAAATAAAAGAGAGGTAAGTGTGAGGTGCTAATGGGTTAAAAACTCATGTTACCAGGTAGAATCCCTTTTGGAGGTAGAATCTGTGTTGAGAATGTTGTTAAGGCAGAAAGGAAAGCAATGAGAACAGAAGCTGAGTATTTGGGGCCCCAACACTGTTTGAATTATTCCATAATAGAACAAACAGAATCCCCCAAATAAATTAGTCATAATTCTTGTTTAGAATGTATTTTACCAAATCGCTAATTTCTTGGCTGATGTTATAAACACTATTAACAATACAATCAGCCTTTCTTAAGTAACTGTAAGATTTTTGTTCTCTAGATAGGAATTTACAGAGTATAGAATAAGTATGTGCCATTTTAAAGTAAGTTCGTGATTAGAAGTATATAAGTTATAGGAACTTAACCTAGGGAAGAAATAACTTATCCCAGGTATTGATTTAACAACAGACACATTAAAGAAGTAAATGATTAGGAAATTAAATACAGAATCTATTTCTGCACATTTATGGATATAAGAAATTTCTACTGAAATGCAATGTTCATGCATCTTGCTTAAATGATGCCTCCATGGTAATAGAACATACCATTAAATACCTAGCTACATTTGAAGATTCCAGAGATGAATCAACCAGTATGATCACTGGTTTCTAAGACCTAGTTTGTTCAAGGACAAGCTCTAGTCTTATTTCTCTTTTGTACTCCTGGTTTCTCATACAGAGTGTAGCAGAAAGACAATAAATACATTTTTACTGAGTGAATGGAAGAATTGTTAGTCAGGCATGAGCAACAGGAGCCAAGGTCCAGCTCTCTAACCATAGAAACTTCCCTTGAAGACCTTCCTTAAGGACTTCCCAGAAATACCTCCCTCTTAGGGTTATAAATTACCCCAAATCCCAGAACACAAAGGCCATAAAAGCTGCTGACCTGAAGCAGCTACAAACACATGCGCAGAAAGTACTGCCATAACTTCTGCCTCTTATAACCATATTATATCATGACTATGCTTGGAAGTTCATGAATCTAATTATAACACACTGAATTCTGGGTAAGCACATGAGCACTAGGCAAAGTTATTATATAGCAGCCAGGTGTCAATCAAGGTGACTTCACTTGTCAATCACCTAGAAATGTCTTTGGGACTACTGCATCAGGGCTCCCAAATATAACGCAGACCTCCCCCTCCCCCAGGGTTACAGCTCTCCATCTTCCCTGGCTGTAATCCATACCCCGCCCCCCCTTAGGGGTACGTAACCTCATTTTCATGTGGCTAGCCAGTTTTAGGCTTGACCTGTTTTCTACTTCATAATGTGCTTTTAATAAACAAATATATCTCATATTCACTGAGTTGAAATTTATTTCTTCGGTAGTGAAAAGAACCTAGAGGTGTGTGTGTTATCAGAACTCTGATTGCTCCAACGGGAACAGAATGATTGAAGATTAAGAGCACCAAAGAAGAATGAAACACCTCAACAAATGACATAATAGATCTGATAGTTTGCATTTCATATGTAAAAAAAGAGAGCAGTGTGAATAATGTAGTATGTTTTCTAAAGAAAAGCAAGTCCATCGAATGTTAAGAACTAGAGCCAAGAAGATACCTTTGAAATCTCATTGAGTTGGAATAGGAAATCATTGTAAGAGGGGTGAAATTCAAAGTGTGATTAGAAGAAGACAGTGATATGTGGGGAATGGAGAGTATTTTCTTGAGTGTTTTGCACTTTGATTCAAGACTTTTTAAAAGATATAGGTTTTTAGGGTCTCATATTAAAACAAAAACAAAAACAAAAACAAACTCACCTACTACATCTTGAACTATGCTTCCATATGTTTTCAATATCTTGTAGCAGTCAACATTAATCTCTGTTTAGAATATAAATGTCTCTGAAAGTAGTTATTCCTGTCTTATCCTAAGAGACCTGAGAGAATCGACTGGCAAGAAAGAGCCTTGACTCTAGGCAAAAATGTACCTCACTCATGAGAAAAATGGTTGTTTGTCATATGGGGATGAAGATTGTGTAGTCTTACTCATAAACTTTTCTATGACGAAGCACTTATACTGTGAAAAAAATCATGTGAGGTGTTCATTCTCTGTTTCCAATTATACTTCCACTGTGTATTACTGCCTAGATTGGTGATTCTCAAACTGTGCTGTGTGGAGAGAACACATTTGGTTCTCCAGAGATGATTCAGTGGTTGGGGTTGAAGGGGTGGTAAGTGAATAAGCTCTTCTTGACTTTCTTTGACTAGAAAAGTTCCACTCCATAAATACACATTTGACAAAAGATTTCTGGTGCTAATGTAAAAGCTGGAAACTGTCAGTATGTAAAGAAATATTTGTTTTAGTTTAATTTGGTGGCTGAGAGTTATATACAGAGATATTTTGTTATGGACTACTCTCTTGCAGCTTGATTTCTTTTAAACTGAAATTGCTTTTAAATTTTAAATGTTAAATATTGAATTTTGAAAGCTCAAAGGATATAGCAACAAACAGCAGGGCTTGATCTTGATTTGGGGGGATTTGGAAACCCCTCTTAAGGAAAGTAATACAGAATGATGAAGACAAAATTCCTAGGGCTTCTGTTAGATCCTTGAAAGTGGCCCATGAGAGGGGTGAAGAGTCATTAGCTTTATAATAAAGTCTTCTCCGACTAAGGTATGTGGAAAGAAAGAAGATTAATATGAGTTCTTGCCTTTTAACATGCACTTCATTTTGACAATTCCAGGAAATGGGACAGCTTTGCAAAAGCAACTAGATTTATTTATTTTTTTTAATCTGAAGATTAGAGGAGGAAATTCACTAAAGATAAAATGTATTTTTAAATGACAGCAAGTCATAAGTCACAGCTATTTATCAATGAATTACGTGAAACAGGTGGGGAGATGTCCAGAAACATCACATACTGGTGAGAACAGGAGCAGATTTAAGGGTTTTGGTGTGGTGTGATGATATCACAAGGCCCGTCTCAAGATTCGATGTTGTTGGAATTCATTGAAATAAGGGCAGGATAAAAGCGACCTACTCCAAGACACTCCTATATGATGAAAGTATCCAAATTCAGTATCTGTGGAATTTTCAATTTTTAAGCCTTCTACAACATCCCTAGAAATTATAAATTCAAATTTTTGTGATCTAAATGAGATATAAACTAGAAAAATTTTAAAGTGATAGTATAATTAATTTAAAGCTCACAGTGGTTTGTTTTATTCACAATCATGGTAGGTAAAATAATCTTGTTCCTTTATTATTTTGAGCTACTGTTTATTGAATACTTAGTTATGTACTAAGCACTTTACATGCTTTATTTCAATCCACTGTCACGTTGGTCAATGCAATAAATACTTCTATTGCCTCACTTTACAGATGAGGAACCTGTGGGATTGAGAGGTTAATTATTTGCCTGTCGTGGTTCAGGGATTTAAACAGTCTGACTTCAGTGCCTACATTCTTAGCCACTATGCTGCATTACTCACAAGATGAATTTTAATAGACAGTGTATTAGTTAACTCAGGTTGCCCATTAACAAAACACTTTAGACTGAGTGGCCTAAAAATACAAAAGTTTATTTTTTCTCACAGTTTTGGAGACTGAAAGTCTAAGATCAAGGTGTTGGCAGGGTTGAACAAGATGTCCAATGAGGGCTTTCCCCTTGGGTTGCAGATGGCTGCTTTTTCACTGTGTGCTCTCATGACTTCTTTGGTATCTCCTCTTATAAGGATACTAATCTTATCAGATCAGAACCAAATTCTCATGATCACAACTAACTTTAATTACTTCCTGAGAGGTCCCATCTCCAAATACAGCTTTACATATACATTTTGAGGGGATACAAACACTCAGTCCATAACAGATAGTATCACCTTAATTTTCATAAAACAGCTACTCTCCAAGTTAATTACATCATGGTCAATTGTATGGGAATGATCATTTGCACACTGCCTTCCTTCTCTGATTCACAGGGAGGCTGCTTCCAATTTCTATCCAACTCTTCTCTCCAGAGAGCACTGTCCTGGGCCCAGAACCACATCTGATGACTGCTGAGGACACTGTGACCATGTGACTTTCTTCTCAACCAGTTCAGCTTCCTATGTCTTTTCCTGCATGGAGCCCTTAAAGATGCTCTTTTCTTTTATCCTTCATGTCTCCCAGTTCAGATAGTTCTGTTTCAGGTAATGTTTCGATACATGCTCACACTCTATCCCATTTCTCCTTCCTGTGTTCTTTCTTGTCTATTTAGCATTTTTAAAGAAATAAAAATATGTTTTTTTTATATTTTGCCCGTGAATCATAAAACAAGGAAAAACAAATTAAAATAAAACCTGGATACTAATTGGTAGACAAAGGGATGGTCTTTACTATGGATAAGCCTACTTTAAGGACAAGTAAGGCTTTGGATACAGGCAAAAGACCATCAAACAGAATGACTCAGAACTCTTCCTCATAAACTCCTGTGGTTCTCCTTTTGACAAGAAACTAGCTAAGGTTGCTGTCAGTGCAGTGCTGGTTCAAGAAGAACTAAGGTACGTTCTAGCGTCCTGAGATTTGGGGACCATGAGCAAGACATAATCTGGTGGTAGCCTCACTTTTTTTTTTTTTTTTTTGGTCTATAATGTAAGAAATTTGCACAAATTTGCACATTTGTAAGAAATGATCCTGAAGCTCCTTCTAGGTTTAAAATGCAATGTTTCTCAACTAAGTAGATCTCAGGGCAGGATTTTGTTTCTTTATTCTTGTCTCCTATAAAATATCCCTTTTTGTAGAGGAAGTTTTGGGAGCGTGTTTCAATTGCCCCAGGAGTGGCTTCAAAGGCTGGGAGTGGGACAAGCAGAGAGGTGGAAATGAAGCTGAAACCCTCAACATGCTTCCCAATTACTTTGAAGTTTCTTAACCTTGCTGCCACTCATTTTTCTTTTGAAATACTCTCCTTTCTTTCTCTTATGAAACAAAACTTCCTGTCTGCTTTCTCAAAGACTTGTCTTTTTCTTCTTGCTCCTTAAATAAGAAATTCTCCAGAATTTTACCCTTATATTTATATTTTTACCCTGTGTACTTGTGCAGCAAGGGCAGTTCCTTCACGTTCTTAAGAGCATTAATATGAGGTTTAACCTAGTGGGTTGATTTCAGGCTCCACCAGTTGACTCCCTTGCCAGCCACCAACCCCTTAAACCCTAACAGTCTTCCTAGAGCCCAGCCTCACAGACGTCTTTAGAGCCAGTCAGGTAACAAATCCTAATGATTTTGACTCTGAAAAGCCCTTTAAATCTCTTGCTCCCTAGCCTAACTCTTATTATACCCATGAAACCTCTCAAAAAATCTTTGCAAAGCTTCTTGAAACATTTTTCTGCTTCCTATTAGCATCATAGGCTATCGTCAAGAGACACTTCTCTAGATTGCTATGCTCATGTGAGTCTCTTTCTCATGAATTGTCAGTTTTTTCTGCCCCCTGGCCCTCTGTCACCATAATCAAGTACAACCTTTAGCATGGCTTTGAATGCTACTCCTAACCTGACTCCAAACTAACTTTCCAGTGTCCCATCTCACACTTTCCCCTTAATTCAGCCCATGCACCAGCTACACAGACTCTGTGCCATTCCTCAGACAAGCCTGATGCTTTCTCACCTGGGTGCCATTCATGTGATTCTCTCCACCCCAAAAAACATGCATTTGTTCATCAAAGTTCAGATCGAATTAAATTTTCCTCATGAATTTTTTCCAACTATTGAATTTCCAAATTCTCTGTCCATCTTTTGAATTTCTTACAGCTCTTAACATTTCCCTCTGATTAAGAGAATAATTTATACCAACTGCAGAATTTCTAGAAAATATAGACCAAAAACTTTTCAAAGAAAATACTGTTAACATTTGGATATATATGTAGTTCCAGTATTTTCCCATGCATATTTGTATGCAAAAGTAATGTAGTATTTTTTATCCATGGTTGGTAATCCGCTATGTGGAGGGCTGACTTAAGTGATAGCTGAATTTTTGATTGCATGGGTGGAGGGGGCCTCCCATCCCTCTGTTGTTGAAGGATCAACTGTAATGTGAATTCTAATATTTAGACTGCTTTGATTACTTTTGTTTATATCTGGAACATTTTTTCTTAATGAAAAATATTTCTTAATAATGTTATACTTAATAACTCTTTTAGCCTTTAAAAATTATCTTAAAGTCAACATTTACAACATTTGCTTTGAATTCTTATTTAGTTCCAAGTTGACCTAAAATTTTATTTTATTTTTTGATGTTAGAAATCATACATCAGGTTATCCTAAATGAGCATAGCAATCTAGAGAAGTGTCTCTTGACGATAGCCTATGATGCTAATAGGAAGCAGAAAAATGTTTCAAGAAGCTTTGCAAAGATTTTTTTGAGAGGTTTCATGGATATAATAAGAGTTAGGCTAGGGAGAAAGAGATTTAAAGGGCTTTTCAGAGTCAAAATCATTAGGATTTGTTACCTGACTGGCTCTATGTAGACTACATCTTAATCTCAAAACAAACAAACAAACAAACAAACAACCCCTATAGAGTTATTTGCACATTAAGTGTTGATTAAATGAACTGGTTCAATCCCAGAAAAAAATATGGGAGTGTTCACCCATGTGATCGGTAAATGGGCATAACCACCCTTTTAAAAATCTAAGTTCTTAGAAATGTTGCCTCCACAGATTTGCCCTTTGTTTAGCAAGGCTGAGTAAAATTTTGTAATGTGGACCTTAATATTGCTGATTTCTACTTCTGGTAGAGCTATTTAGTGTTTCATCAGCCACCACTAAAAGAAAAACAAAAACAAAAACTTTAATCAGCTATGGTCTAGTTTGGACTGCCCCTACAGAAAGAAAACAATTGATTTAGGTGTTTTGGAAGAAAAGTTCTAACTTCATTATTATTTTATTTCCACTTCAAGTAAAGTCTCATAAACAAATGAGAACTGACCAAGTTGTCTAAAATTTTTCTATCTTTGATGTGCAGATTTTTGTGCCTCTGGATAAGTTTTTTACTTGTTTTTGGTTTTCCTTTGCATTTTATAACTTTTAGCATCAAACTTAGGTTATAAAAAAATTACTATTCCAACTGTCTCATTAATATAGATGAAGTAATGAGGTTCAGTGAAGTGATATAACCTGCCCATGTCATTTGGTTGTGATTAATAGTAGCAAGGGTCAGGGTTGAACCAGTTAAGTTGAAGCCTGACCACAGTTTGAAATATTAGTCATATTTGATATTTCTGGGGTCACTGTTTTCCCTTATACTTTCTCTCAGTAGTCAAGTTCTGCCATTGCTGCTTGCGACTATCTCCTCATTTGTCCTTTGCATCATTAATCCTTCCTTTTCCATCTGGTGCTTGTCCTTCTTTTGCTTCGATACAGAGCCTGACTTTTTCTTGATATGGCAGTCATCTGATATCAAAGCTTGTTCAAGCAGTCACATCATCATTCAGTTTATTTCAATAAGGAAATCCTATTGGTTGAAAAAAAAGGTCTAAATATAAAACTATTTAGTGATCTAATAGCTAGTTAGAGAAAGTAATCTGTCATTTGAAAACCGGGTAACCATTTCTCTAGAATATTAATTTGTAGAAATAGGTATTTTCTTTTTATATATCAATGAAAGATGTAAATTTATGTATCTTTATGTAAATCAAATGTTTTCTATTTTATATAGTGTCTTTGATGTTAAAATTAAGAGAAATCTAACCATAGCATAGGAGTCATCTTGTATAAACTTCTCTAAATCATATTCAGGGTTTTAAAAACTGAACAAAGATGGTGTTTCATCAAAAGAGAGGTTTAAGTGAACAAGAATACTCTTATTTCCCATTTAGAGGGAAAATGTATTAATTATGGCTTCGTAGGCCAATGACTAACTATATCCTTGGCCTTTTGGTTGACCTGCATTAACATTTGAAAATCTCCATGTTCAATAAAAAGAACAATAAGCAGTATGTTTCAATGAAGACCTGATTTAACTGCTATAATTGTTTTTCATTATTTTATAAACATTTGCATTAAAGAAACATTAAATTATTATTCTAGTTGTAGAGAATATTGCCAACCTCATGCTCTCATTCATATATTTCATACATTCATACATGATTCTTCCAGCATTGGAGTGGTAAGAATTTCTTTTGGCTTTTACTAGTATCTCTATAACAATCAGGAATAAAAACAAACAAACAATAATTTCCTCCCTCCCATTTTATCCTCGCCCAAGGTATTACTTTAAGTTATTCTATAAACAAGGACTTTAAATGCAAATAAGAAAATTATACCAGAAGTTTCAACTGTCAGCTTCTGCTTAAAAGATCCTTAATAAAACCTTCGTGTCAAGATTTATGTAACATCTGACAAAATCACTGGTCTGAAGTTGCAAACAAAGTATTAATCAAGGCAGCCCCACTGTGGCTTAATAATCTCAATGACAGACACTTCTTGGCAATCAAGGTTCCTCTGATGATCATCTAATCAAGCAGTACTGATTCTATCTCACCATCACTTTGGTTGAGTTTACAGAGAAGAGGACTCATCCATAACCAAACAGATTCAATAGCACCTTGAAAATCAAAAGAACATGTGCAACGAAGTGCTTCTAACTCCAAATTATGGTATTAAGTAGCAGTAAATAAAATAAGTTCAATAAAAACTTTTGTAGAGCTGAGAAGTCTCATAATTTCCTTGGTTGGAGAATATATTAAAATGATAACATTGAAGGAGTCCAGCATGCTGGAGCCTGAAACCTGACTTCCCCACCTTGTGAAGGTGTGGGTATTAATTTGGTTAATTTCTAATGATCATCTGTAATAACTTACAAAAGAGTTTGAATAATGAAACAATGTAAAAAGAAATTTGGTTCCAAAAATAAGCCTTTCTAAGACAGAAAATGTCTTAAAAACCTGCAGTATTTAGAGGCTTAATTAGTATACTGGGTCATTATGACATCTAGCTCGTTTCATTACCCTCCTAATGTATTATTAGTTGGCAGTTAAATACTGTCTGCTGGGACCTAAGAGTTTTTCCTCTTGTCTTTCTGGTCATACTTATTGCCTAGGCCGACAGCTTACCTGTAGTGAGGAAGAAATGGAACACCAATTAGAAAGCTTTCAGCCCAGCACCCATGGAAAAGCCAAAAGCTGATAAAGGTCAGCATGAAATTTGAATGACAGGGCTAAAGTCTTTTACTCATAATTTTGTGTTTGCAATAGAATTCAGAGCAATTCACAGCCTTAAAGGCCTTAAGTGAGAACAGCAATTAATTGTAATGAATAATCTGACAAATCTGGTTGACATATGGCTGCTAATGCCCTCCTTTCTAGTGGGAGCAGTGGAGGGATTAGATTAACTCAAATGAAATCTGGGACCGCCATGCCATCTGCATGTTCAGTAGGAAATGGTACACGTTAAATGGTGAGTGGGTAGATAGCTGTCTTGTACTCATCTCTCTCTGAGCCCTTGGCAGATCTGGGAATAGCAGTTTTATTACTGCACCAGCTGCCTGTCAATAGAGTAATACGGAAAGGAACAGAGTACAACCTAGAAAGCTAATATACCAAGAAGCTGTTAAAAATTAACTAGATACAATTAACATGGATTTCTAAATTTCTCTGTTTATACAATGCATATTTATATTTTGATTTTGGATTCACCCTGTTAAATATTCACTAATTCAATAATTTTATTTCCATCTGCACTATTTATTTACATGCCCTATGTAGAGATACAAGTGACGGGCAGAGACTGAATTTTACGTATTCTTTTAAGTGAATAAAACTAACTTTCACCTTTCCATTATATTGACGATCAGGTAGAGAACGATTGCATGAAATTCACAGGTAGCTCCCTAAACCCCATTTAGAAAGTCCCACCTCCTGCCCTCACACTGCCTCCCGCACTCCATTTTTAACTCCAAAGTTAACAATCAGTGAATTGAAATTTATAACGCTCTCCTATCTGGCTTCTGGGCTTCCTCTGATGAAGGAGGCGACCATCAGAGAGGTGGCTAAAACAAAGGAGCGCTCACAAGTGCTGTGATTGATTTCTGCAAAATCCAGTGTTGATCCTTTCTGTTAGGACAGGAAGATGACATGCGCACTATTTCCTCCCACTAGCTTTGAAAATGTCCATCATCAAGCCAAATTCCTTCTTGATCTTGCTGCCTTGCCGAGTGGAGTTTACTTTTTATTTTACTTGAATACCTTGTATTAAACTCCCAGGCTAAACTGTTATTTGAACAAACAACCCATATACAGACCTTCCCTTCGGGGCGTGAGTTAAATCCCTGCCCAACTTGCTGACTTCCACTTAGGCCCCGATTGCCACTGCCAGTTATTAGTCACTGGAGGATATAGCTGCTGAAACCTCATTTCACCTCTTTCTCTTTATAGGCTTTTCACTTGATCAAATTAAATCCGTACAAACCTTGTGTGCTCGAAAAGAAAACAAACAAAAATTCTCTTCCCAATCTCTTGTCACTCAGTTTCTTAGAGGCTTCCATGGAGCACAAGACTCTCTAATTCTGGCTATTTCTCTTTCTTACCGGAACTGCCAATACATCCCTTTCTTACGAGGTGGGTTGTGGGTGGGGTAAATCAGAAGCACAAGCCCATTAGCTGGTTCGTTCTTAATCTCCCAACAAGTCAGCACTACTTGACAACACTCAGACTTGTACACAGTAGCTTTGTCCAAAATGAGCAGTTCAAATATAGGATAAAACAGAACTCCTGTTCCTGCAGGCAGTTATGTAGAAAAGTCGGAACACTGAAAGACAAAATTTCCACTCTAGAAACATCAGCCTTGATGGTCGGTTTTTAATCCATTTTCATCAGTGGTTAGTATGGAGGTAGAGAGATGACAATGGAAAAATCACTGCCCTGTTATAGAAAAATTTAATCTTTACCTAATTCTGTGTGATCTCAGGCATGACACTTAACCTCTCAGCTTTAGTTTTCTCCTTTGTACATTGAATTTGTTCAACTATGTGATATATTGGTATAGGGGTAGATACTTTCTATTCCTTCTTAATGTGGGATGGGTGGCACTGGGCTGCCTACAACTAACATGGGGTTGCCATTTCTCCTTTCTCTAAATGATCCAGTTACCACCTCTAATTCATTTTAATATTTTATAAATCTTAACTGGATTTAAAGTGCCATATCTAGTAAGGACATATACTAAAAATCAGCCTGAGATCCTAAAAACTTATTTGTGGTAATTAAAATGTCTGTACATATAAGGTTGTAACGGAATCTCCAACCTCTAGGCAGTCTTTTCATCTGCCTCCAAGCAAGGTAGTACCTAGCAAAGGAGAAAGAAGCAATGCTACTTCAAAGGTTATAAACCCAGAAAATTCTATAGCTGTTTTTGGTAACACCATCCAATGTTTTAAGAGCATTCTTAATATGAAGTTTTTTATACCCTAAATGTAAGGCAAGTCCTTCATTTTTTCTCCCCAAAAGAGTAATAAAGGTGCTGGTGTTCACAATGGCTGAACTGGACAACATGTTTTTCTCAATGTTACTGTATTTATATCCACTGTCCTTAGCAATTGAGATTTAGAGTACCGTATGAAATTTTGACTCTGCGATTATTTTGAAATATTTTTAAGCAGCTGTAGTTGCTAATTATATGTGTTATGATTGAAAGTTCAACTCTTACTCAACTATAAAATGAAATATTTAGATTAAGCTTTAAATCTTTATAATTTTCTTCTCAGCAAGAATAATTTTGGCATTGAATTTGAAATGCGTGGACACTTCATGGATAATATTCAGGGGTGATGTTCAAAACTTTTAATTTGACCTAGGCATGAGACAATTGAAACAGAGACCATCTGATAAAAACTGATAAGGCCATATAGATATTTACTGTCTGAATATCAGTGATATTTAATGTAAAGATTGCAGGTGTTCAAACTAGTGGTTACATTTTTTATTTCAATACTCAGACTGTGGGACCTTTGAACTTTGGGCAGAACATTGGTTCTCAAAATTGTGGTCCAGAATTGGCAGCTTCCACCACACATAAGAGGGGCAGATTCTCAGGCAGATTCTGGGTAGTGGGACCTACTCACTGAATCAGAAATTCTGTGTGTGGGGCCAGCAATGGATGTTTTAACCAGCCCTTCAGTTGATTGGGACCCATGCCCAAGTTTGAGAACCACTGTTTTATATGATAATTTTTTGGTTACTTGCTTCAATATAAAGCAGTTCTCATGGACAGAGCATTCTCCTGTATTAGAAAAAGAAGGAACAAGAGAGATAAATGAAGGAAGGGAGGGAGGGAGTAAGGAAGGAAGGAAGGAAGGAAGGAAGGAAGGAAGGAAGGAAGGAAGGAAGGAATAAGAGGAGGAAGGAAGAAGGAAGGAAGGAAGGAAGGAAGGAAGGAAGGAAGGAAGGAAGGAAGGAAGGAAGGAAGAAGAGGATGAGAGAAAGAAAACTTGACCCTCATACAAGGCTACAGACAACTGCCTTAAAGGGATACTCACTGGCAAGAAAGCAACACTTACCTACCCTGTTTTAAAGTTCACCTGTTGGGAAGGTAGCATATAGTTTTTAAAGTCCTTTTCAAGTCTATTTTATTGTATTTTATTTTCTCACCTAATCCTTGCTAGAGTTTTGTTTTTTCTACTTATTTTTGTTCTCTCCTATGTGATTGTAGAGATCGCCATCTGTGTAAGGATCCTTAAAAAGTTTTACCCCTCTCCACTTCCTACTTCATCAGTTGTTTAGTTTGGGTAAGAATTGTCCTCATCCTTCCGCCCAGACTTAGATTGTCTGACAACCCCATAATCTTTTTGCCTATCCAGGAGCTATTTCTTTCATCACGCTTGGAGAGAAGTTTCCCAAACATTCTGCCCTTGTTTTCAGAAGGAACCTCTGTGATTTGTCTTTTAATTATTTGTCCGAGTCTTAGAAACTTCTTAACAACAAATAAAAAGGAATTACTGAAACAAGAAGCCATGATTATATCTCCCTTAGTCATCCTTAAGAGCCTGGTTGTGAAAAGACACTCAGTAATTCCTTGTTAAATGGAATCGATTCACTTATCCTAAATAACTTTCCTTCAGTGATCATTTCCCCATCTCTCTTTAGCTATACTGACCATTTCTACTTTTATTTGAAGGAAAGCTTTTATCATGATTCTTATCCAATATAGTTCTGTTTATATAGGATTTATATATACAGAAAGGAAAGCTTTTATCATGATTCTTATATAACATAGTTCTATTCATATAGGATTTATATATACAGAATCATGCTGGATTTAGGAAAACCTACTGTTAAATTGAATCATGATTAAACTCTTATTCGCTATAACTTCTTGAAACTTTTTAATACCTTTGTCTTATACAGTTTGTTTTTCACTACTTTAGGCTATGGAAGTATTCCCAATAAGCTTTATTATAATAGGTACAATTTTGGAGACTTTCTCAAGGTGTTAAAATGATAACCCTTCTCACTTCGTGCTTTTTGCCAATTAAATGAGCCCACTTCTACATCCAGCTAACCGATAAAGAGGTTAAAGTAGTTCAATGACCCCACTGCCTGGGCACAGCCTGCCATGACATTTTGGTACTATCCTTAGACTTGCAGAATTAGGTCATATTTTTAAAGGCAATTTTGTGTACAATATGATCATGTGTACTAGATATATGTATATTACTTTGTACTATCAGGTTTGTCCCACAAAATCATTGGGACAGTTCAATCTGTTTGTTATCTGTTGCTCTCTATGGTATTGTATTGCTCTCATCGAGGTTTACTGCAGGCTTTAAAATTTGTGGCCAATAGAAATTTAGAGAGGTTCTCTGTTTTTCTACATACTAAAATATAGAATTTCTTTCTCAATTTCAGTTATTCTCAACCCATAAGTGTTCAAAGATAGGACTTTGTGTGAAACTTCTGTTTTTAACAGTACAGGATAAAAGCCAATCAATTCTATATTTTTAATACCTCAGGCTATTTTAATAGTTTCCTACCTCTGAGTTTCCTGTCTTAAATACATTAGTCACTGTATTTGTAAAGATGGAAGGAAAGAAGCTTTTTAGATTTTTTTTTTTTTTGGTGCTTTCTATTATCAATCTCTTTTACCCATTTAATAAAGGAGTCACATTTTCTTTTTTCTCATTTATCTCTTGAAACCTCCAACTTCACTTGACCCTGCCTATATACTTTTTCCTAGTAAAGTCCTAGAAAAAAGTATATAAGAGTTTGAAAGGCAAGCAGTTCCTACATCATTCTAGTACATTTCACTTTTGCTGCACAATGAATACTGACAGTATAATAGACACTTTAAAAACAAAGGGAAAGCTAACTATGAATGCTGTAAGAATTTTTAATTTCACTAAACTCAGCAGGTGTAAGGAAGCATTTTCTTGCATATTAGGCCTATCAAGTCATTATAAAATCAAAGAATTTAATCTGCTTTAATAACATTTTGAGTTCTCATCAGATTTTTTAAATGTTACTTAAAAGTCTAAATTTTAAAATAAAATACTGTTTCAGATGTCTATGGCTTTACAGACATCTGCATATTTAAGTAATATGCTTTAGAAGCTAAATAAGGTTTATAAAAAAATCTGACTGCAACTTATAAAGTTATTTTTTTTCTTGGATGACTATAATAAATTTACCAGATCAAAGAATTGCATCTTTTTATTTTAATAACTGTCACCTGGGTTAAGAATTATGCTTAGTTTAAAAAATGCAAACATTACTACTACTTCTAAATTTATTTGTTAATGAAGCCACTACATAAATTTAGTACTTTCTTTTTTTATTAATTGCTCACACTGAAAAGGGCTAAATTCAGAATAACTTTCTGTTTCAAAGACCTAATTGCCAAGGACCTAGCCTTAATATTAACTAGGATAATTATTATGCAAAGCATACCCACCCAGAATGTTTGCATAGCTATCACAAGCGCTTTCATAAATGATGCTTTAATTAGTCTTAATTAGAATTTGTTTAAGTCAGCAGGGAATGCAGGGCCCGTGAAATGATGTATGTAATAAGCATCAGGCTCACTTTTTACTTGGGGAATAGAGCTGACAAAATCACATCACGTTAAATTGATTCAGTCAGAATTAAAATTCTTATGGTATTAATTAAATGGGGGATCTCATTAGCAGGCTGCAGGGTGACGGAACGACTCTTTGGCGACCAGATGTGAGGAAAGAAGCACTAAAGGAGAGCACCATTAGACCAAAAAGTAATCTTATTCTTAGATACAGACATAATGACATTCAGTTTGGTCCAAAGTTGTTCAAGTATATATATAATATGAAGATACCAAGAACTCAGAACTTATTTATTTATTTATTTTTAGGTTATTTGACTTCTTCGACCGTCTGTACTTCAGTAAAAAATTATGAGTATTCAGAAACATTTTTATTTGACAAACCAATTTCGTAAACTTGAGAATCAATAAATAATTACAATGAATAAATGTGGTTTTTTTATTATTTAAATACATGTTTTCCTTAATGAATATGAAATTCATTCAGAAATTATATCTAAGATCCTTTCTTCATTTCTTACCTACATTTCTTCTTATTGATTCAATGATAACACTAAAAATATAACTTCTGTTTAGTCAAATAAATAATAAGGTATTGATTAATGCATTCACAGAGTCACTGGTGATTTTTCTTCTTTCTGCTCTATAAGGAAAAGGCACATTTTGTTATTTATAAAACAGTATTAAGTTTGCAAGTCTAGTCATGGATGGATGATATTTACTTCCAATTAGCATATGTTTTGTGAATGGCAAGGGGCATATGCTGTGGCTGTGTACAATTTCTATCAATATTAACAATTTAAGGCTTTGGCTTCATTCCTTCCAGCATTTGTAAAAATGAATGTTTTTCTCATAAACGCTGAATGAGTAGAAAAATACTGAGGCTAAACCTTCCTATTAAAAGACATTGAGTTAAATAACTGATATTTAACTATGGAGGAAGTTAGTCTTAATTATTACCCATAGGACAACATGAAGTTTTTTTGATAAATAGCCTAATTTTAAGAGAAAAATCAGAAAGTTAATTTAATAGTTGGTAGAATTTGAAAATTGTCCCCACTCACAATTTGTCATAAATAAATAAATTAGTAAATAAAAGTGCAATATCTACTGTCAACTACTATCTGTTTGGGAAAATGGTTTTGATTTCCTTTTGTTTTAAAAGTTAATAGATTTCTTCCATATTTGAATGGTGGAAAATATCATTAGAAAACGTCAAGGAGAATGTAGACTGATGGTTAACTATTTCTCAAGAAGAGATATATCCTTGCTTCCAAATAGAATGGTAAATTTTGGTCTCAAACATCAGTTTCCTCTCTCCAGTTATTTTTATTTTCGTGGAAGTACTTTTATGTTGTGTCATTTCCTATTCCATTTAGACTTTTTCTTCCCGAAATGAGGTATTGAGATTTAAATGCACAATCTAGATTGGTTAAACACACACATGAACACATGCATGTGCATGCACACACACACACACAGACACATACACGCAACTTAAAACTCTCTCTACTTTGAAATGTTTAGTATGTTTTATATTTTGACTATCTATTATACCCTTTTTTGACAGGTTGTTGAGAGTTTAAATAAGACATAACAACAATGACCAGCCATTCAAGTCCTGAGAACTTTTAAAACAGTCAAAACACCCTACAGCAATGCCTTTTCTGCAGAGTGTAACAAATGAAAATACACTTCTGTAGCCATCCACTTTTAAAAACCTCATTCTGGAATTGGTTTAATGAGGATAAAATTGATCTAACATTGAGACATTTCCTTGACAACACAAACAAAGAAAATGCAAGTTCATTTTGAGTTGATCCTTTTTGCAAAGATGCTGTTTTGCAGAATAAACATTATGGAGTATAGTTCTTCTTTAACATTTTCAAACACGAAGTCAAGTGGCTTATTCTTCAAAGAAGTTGTATAGCATATGCCAGATAAACCAACAACTGTACTTGTAACAGGGTATTTTGCATATCAATAAGTGAATAAATATATATATTAAGATGATCTGCAAATGGTCAGCCTTGAAATGAATTCTGTGTTGGGTCCTAGGAATTTATATGAGCCCTGCTAGCTTCAATATTTTTTTACAGACTTATTTTGGGTTTTAAAAATATATTTTAGATGTACAAAACAATAATCTTAGTTTGGTGCCACAATCAATCATGATTGAAAAAAATAAATCTCAACATATCCCGTTTAGGAAAATGGCTTTCTCCTAGCTATTTTTCTTCTTGGAAAAAAAAATATATTTATTTTATAACTATGCCTGGAACCAGCTCCCGTGTTCCTTGCCTTTAGCAACAGACAGATCTCTACTGAGGCATTTTATGGCCTAAAGGAATATGGTTAAAAAAGCTTACATAAACATTCAGAAAAATAAATTAATAACCCCAAGCATTCTAAATTGCACTGAAGAGAGACAGGCTTATGTGATATGCAATGGTTTTGATTTAGGTAAGGCCTGCTGTCCAATATTCAATTCCATTTGTAAAATTAATAGCTTCTCTATGAATTGAATGAATTTTAACTTAGAACTATCACCTCATGAGAATATGGTGAAGGGTATGGGGTTTAGAATCATAGAGGCATGTATTTGCATACTAGCTCTTCCATGCACTAACTTTGAGACATTTGGGAGATCACAAAATCTCTATCTACCTTACATGAAGAATGAATGCTCATCCTATCCCCTATGCTATATTTCATGAGGACACGAGCTAGTTATGCCAAAGCCTAAAATAGAATATTGTTCAATGAATTTTTGTTGAATAAATATGAGAATAAGTCAAATAACCTTACTTATGTATTGATAAAAGAAAAATACATTTAGCAGCTGTTAGATCATTTCTGGAGAGCAGTTTGTAATAAAAGAGAGAAGAGAAACACAGGCACTCAGTAAGAAATATTGCTTTGCAGCAATGGGCAAACCAAAAAAAGATACCAAGAATAGATTCCTAAAACCTGAGAGAAATGTTGTTTGCTACATAAATTTGAGCCAAGAAACAGCGTCAAGACTCCTGTTATAACATAAAAGATCATTGAAAAATTTAAAATAATGACCAATTTGTCTTGTTCATGGAATATCTACTGGAAGTATCTAATTCATTAAAACATTTTCTTCATAACTTGATATAGTTGTAATCTTTTAAGGTGAAATGGCTAAATTCCACAGTAAATCAAAGCACAAGACCAAATAAAGACCAGACAACATGATTTTTAGGAAACTGGAAGAGAAAGAAAAATCGTGCATGTATAACTCTTGAGATCATGACAACTAAGAGTGGGTAGGGGATTAACGCTAAATCAGAAATCATGATATTGTCTATGTGACCCGAGGTTAAGTCTCTTATTTGCCACTACTTCCACTATTGTTAAATGGTCAGAAATAATCCTTGCTCTTGAACTCCTAAGGGTATTACAAGAGTAATACAGTGATACTTTAAATAGCAAATATATTAGGATAAGAGCCAAATAAGAAGACCAGAAACACAAGGAATTCCTACAGGAGCCTAAACACATTTCATTACCATTTATCAGAAGAGGCACTTTTTTATTTCCTGTTACTACAGCCTCTACCAGCTGTTATATTCTGTACTTATAACATCCTAGTCAAAAGTCTTAGGCACGTTGAATTATTTATTGCTATTATATCTCCAAAACAGCTCCCTTAACATGTAATTCTTTCATAGAGTATTATACACACAACATCTTTGTACGATCTGGGAATTTTATGCAGAATGTTGATTGTAATAAAGAGTGACTGAATTTTTGATGTTTGACTGCTTACGGCTTTTAAGTGTCACCTCTCCCTCTTTCACTTATACTTCACATCCTGGCAAGATATGAAAAAGCCATCCTGTTTTCACCTTTTGCACTGGTGGGAAGTTCAGACAATGCCAGACCCAACCAGGGCATGTGGGGCCATCGCCTAAACCCTACCTTAACCACCTTTAATAAAACTCCACAGCGGACTCCTTTCCCTGCTATGAAACCATTTTTGAACTAGCAACACCAATTAAATATTAGTCCTTTCCACAGAGAGAGATTTGTGCTAAAAATGGAGGATAAGGATCTGTTTGTTTGTTTGTTTTAACACAATGTGCTTTTCGTCTGTGATTTCTTTTAGACCCCAGATGCCCTGTGGATCAACAGCTCTGTAATAGACCAAAAAAAAAAAAAAAAAAAAGAATATTGATATGATTAAGAATATCAACCACAGGGACAGAGGTTACAATGAAAACTTGAAGGGCTATCAAGTCCCATTTCTTTAGGGCACAAGTTGATCTCCCGCAGGGATCAGAAATTTTCCCTAGGGGTGTAGCACTGCCTAATTAAGGAAGACTCAGCTTTTCTCTGAGTGCTGGCCTCAGTTGGAGACAGGAAACTCACCTACTTCACTGGTAAGGCTGTACCACTTAATTAATTAATGGTTGCAGCATATTTATGATCTTGAGATAAAAGGGCCATAGGAGTGTAAGTATTATCATATTCTTTCCCATTGCTACTGGAAAACATGAGTCAATTTGACAAATTAAAATATATTTTCCCCCCAAAGATTGATGGATTATGATTACCTACAGCATGTCTTTCCTCTTTACTAATTCTGAAAAACTTGGGTCAGTTTTATAAAATATGACTTATTTTTACTATAGAATTTGATGCTTATGGAATAAAGCTTCAGGGTACAATTACATGCTTTTATTATAGCAAACTGTTATTTGCTGTAACAGTGGACAAGAAGAGAAAAATGAAGTGTTAATCCAGTAACGAAAATTCTCATTGTCTATATAAATAAGGGCTCAAAGTAATGATGATATGACTGAATGAAATTATGAGACAGCTCTAACTGAAATTTAACTCAGAATATCTCTTGGTTTTCTATGAAGTAGAAGCAAACAGCTCAACTAAACTCCTGAAGAAATAAATGTGAGCAGAGATAGATCAGATCAGAGCTCTGGATTAATAACAAAGGCAGGAAGAGAAGTCAAGTCATTAAGAAACACTGAAAGGAGAAATGCAGCAGTGGTTTTGGCTCATGGAAATATTAGTTGGATGTCAATAAGAAATTTAAATAAAATGATGGATATGCTTTGAAAAGGTGGAACACTTATATGGTCTTTCTCATTTCATAGTAATCCTAAATAGAGGAAAACGATATTAAAGGTTTCTTTCTCCTTTTAAGTTTTCCCCTAAATGACTTGTCTCTTTGCTCTATGAACCCATTCCCAAATATCAAATATTCCATGATGGCACCATAAGCACACACACAAAATTCTTGTTTGCTACTCCCATTTTTTTCCTTCTCACAGAAATATAGCATGAAAAATATGTTTATATTGAGCTACCTCACTGGTTTTTAAACTCCTTAATACTAGAAAGAAACTTAGCAGGCAGAGAAGCCCCAAATATGTTGATCTACAGTGCAAAACACAATTGATAAAAACTCAACAGAAGAAGGCTTTAGAGAAAAGATAGATATGGAAAGAAAACCATTTTCTAAAGTGCCAAAGGCAATTACCACTTGCACTTTGACCTTCTCAGTTTTTATAAGTAGTGGTAGGAAGGAACTGCCTTAACAAAAGCTTTGCAGAAAGAAGACTGGGCCAGATAAGAAATTGAGCTAGAGGATAACCAATAATCAAGATGCTTTATGGGTATCAGGGAATAGGATATGCCTTTATAAGATGATTTCATAATGCTTACTGTCACTTGGCAGTATAGGGAGTATTTAAAGTTTATGTAAGACAATGATTAATTTTAAAAAGAGAGAGAGATTTCTTGCTCTTTTTTGCATTTCTTACCTTCTATCTTCATCAAAAAAAATGAAAAAGGTGATGTTATAGTCTGGCTTGTCCAGTCAAAACTCTCCTTGAATTATACAGAAAAATTTCCAAGCACAGATTCCCTGTTATGAAGCAAAATACCGACCTCTAAAACCACCGTCCACTTCTTTCTCCATAGATACGATTTAGAATCCTCGCCTATTTATGTTTGCACTTGTCTTACTCTCTGTGTTTGTCTACATATTGTTCATTATGAAAAAAGTATAAAACATTTATATATGTAACATATTATGTATTTATGAGAATATCATGGATATGCATACACATATGTCTCTTTGGCCCAGTTAAAATTCAGGAAATGGTTCCCACATCTTGAACAAAGTATGTATGTTGGAGGTCATTTTTGAAATTTAGCATTGAGCAGACTTTGTATAGTGAGAATTTTCTATGTTTGGGAAAGAGAACAAGAAAATATAGGGAAAAAACCAACCAACCTACAATTCCATGGGTAATCCCATGAAATCCCCTCAGACTAATTGGTTAATTTGACCATCATATCTATTCTTTAAAAATATTTGTGGCTACACCAATTAATGCCTTATCAGTATTCAGTTTTATTGCCAAAACATCTAGGCAAAAAAACAAAAATCCAAGAGCATAAGGCAAGAAGACTAAAAAGTAACGTAGGCTTGCTAGGGCCTCTTTTTAACTCACTTTGTTGTCTGTGGCTCAAACATATTAAACACCCTTATATTGGGGTAATGTCACCCCCATCTGAGAACTCAGTGATCTTATATGCTATCTAGATTTGGATGGGGGAATGGGGCTGTACCACAATGGGATAACTGCCAGTGGTGGGAAGAAGTGAAAATAAGAATCTGAGACATTCCAAAGAAGACAAGTAAAGGCACAGGGACTATGAACTTAATTTTTAAAAGAGCTGGTGAAGTAAGACACTAATCACTAGATAGTGACTTACGATTTTTTGCTTACTAAGATCAGGTCTGCAAATAAGAATGGGATAAATAATAAATAACACACTTCAGGACACTAAGAGACCCACAGTCACCAATCTATAAATTAATCAAGTATTTGTGAAGGAAAGACATGTTTCTTACCTGCAGAGAAACTATAACCTAGTTAGGGAGAGAAAATACACACGTGAATAAAGACTTCAAGGCATTATGTGATGACTTCTAGGTAAATCTAGAGTGTTCAAATTAGCTCACACTAAAACCATGCATGAATGTCATTAACTCAGCAGCTCCTTCCCACCCCTACCCCATACATCAGGGCATAATCTCAGTCATCTTCTCCCACATAGCAAAGTCCCCAAAGACTTGCTCAAATGTTCTCATGAATTATCCATTTATGTTTTCTCTCAGCTTCCTCATCGATGCCTGTAAGACTCTTGAAAAATAGTCTCTGACAGAGACTATTTAGACTTCTTAGTCGCTGACAGAGCCCTCCAAGAGGTGACTCAAACTTTGGATGCCATATCACTTTTTCTTGGAGTACAAGGGATGCAAGAGGTTTGAGAATAGTTAGGGAGAAGACACACTTCCCAATTCGTGTCACTCAATGTCACCTTAGCCCCAGAATTGGCACTACTTGAACCCTAAGTATCATGAAACCATTCTTTAAAATATCTCCTTAAACTTTGCTTCCAACTGCTGTAAAGGTGAGGGGATTTCTGGAATTACATGAAAATGAAATCAATGACATTGCTTTTATGGTTTATGCTTTTTACATATTTCTGTGTCCCCGGTGCAAGGCACTTTCCTTACTTTTTCAGCCCAAAACAAAATACCCACGCATAGCAAATCAGGCAAAAATAAATATTGCCAAAGTGGTGTGGGGTTGTGTCTCAATCTCTAATCTGCCTCTACTGTGCTTGGTATCTGCTGTGTCCTGATCTATCATGATACAGTAAAGGAATTCAGAGGGATAGAAACTTTCTCTAGCCTAGGGTGGTCAGATAAGGAAAGAAATAACAGGTGGCACCTGTCCTTTGCTGTAAGAATAATTAAAATTCTATAGAAGGGAAGGAAAAGGGAAATCAATATGGCTTTCTAAGTAAAGGAGTGGCGTAGTAATGCTGGTGTGCCATTAGTATTTCTGCTTCAGGACTCAGGCACTCATTTCCTCGGCCCATGAGCTCACAGCAATTCCTACATCCTACTTCTGGAATGGACATCATCAATCAAAAACTGCTCTCTTTTCCACAGAATCCCAACCTGACTTTAGAATTCTTCTCTAGGCTGAGAATCAGAGTCATGTGTTATGAAGCTTACACACATCCCAGCCATGTAGTTTTAGGATCAACTTAATACCATTCAAATTTCTAATAAGGACTCCTTAAACATGGAGACTTGAGTCATATTTGTTAATCAAGAATATTATCTAGTAGTCATTTGATATGCAAACTTTAATACTACTCTGAGGTAGAAATTATAAGCACAGAGAACAAAAGAATGCATCTAAGCACTGAATATATATTCACCATTAGGGACAAAAATTTCTTTTTAAGAATGCTGTAATAGGTCCTTTTTTTTTTTAGGCTGACATTTTATAATCTAATCAGATAGGGTAACATATAAGATGAATAAATAATAGAATTTTTTAAATGTACCAAATAACAATATGTGGTTAAACATAAAATTTTACATTTTTAATTTTGATTCTTTTTCAATATCACTGCCATATTTAATTTAGACTTTTTAGCATTATGAATGTCTGTTTGGGGCTCCATAATTTCCTACAACATCAAACACTTCAGTTTTTCAAATGTTGGTATTGTAAATACCTTGTTTATTTTAGTCATAACCAAGAAACTAAAAGTGAGTTCAAACCTAGCTGCAAGGAGATGCTATTAGAATTTGTAAACTAAAAATCTTCTGCATTGTATTTTTTATATACATCATTTTCATAAATATGATGATTAAATTTCAGGCCTTAAAAAAGGAAAACAAATAATGATAAAAGGAGTACTGCTTCTGACAGACTTAATTACAGCAACAAAATTGTCAGTAAACAACTCAAAATACATGGTATTGTAAGGCCCCTGAGTGTAGTGTCAAAGCCCCCAATACACTCAGTGGGCATTGAAGGCCCCTTTGTATGACAGAATCAAACAGTAAGTGCCATCGATGATCCCAATGGAGAGAGTCAAAGAAAGACTCAATTATACCTACTCTGCTCAAAAAGAAGAGATTTTAAGATATTTTAGAAAAATCTAAACAAACTTATTAAAGTAAAAAAAAGCAATTTAATGCTCAAAACACAAGCGCTTAGTATCTGAAAAACTTACTAAAACGGAAAATACAATACTCAAGAATTCTAAATAGCAGAGGCAACACTGTCCAGAAATAAATTCTAAATCAAAGACAAGCATATGCACTGTCCATATCTCTGCATTTATTCATTAGCATAGATAATAGAATTGGTGAGATACACACGTGCACAGGCACACACGCCACACAAAATTGCAGTACTAATTCGAGAAGAAAATGTATGCTTTCTTCTGAGTTTGGTTTCGAGAGCGCTCATTGTATCTCAATGTTTGTTATTTGAGGCTGCCACCTGCTCTTTTTTTTTTTTTAAAGCAATTATTAGAGAGTATTACACTGAAGTTGATGATTCCATACTCAAAAGATCCCTCTTTGCCCAAATTTTCGTTAAATGGTGGGATTATCTTTTACTAAAGTTTTAAAACCTGTCTGAGGCTCCATCCCATTTTACTTTTTAATAAAAAACAAGCAATTATTTACTAGAATTTTCTACCTCAATATGTTGTGACTCTCTAGTAAAAATCAAACCTACTTAGCCAGCATCTAGGTTTATTCCTTGAGAGAATGATGATAATATGTTTTTGTTTTATCTGTAGTAAAGGTCAATTTTTTAAAAAAATGTTCATAAAAACATAAAATAATAACAATGGCATTTATATAATTGTACATGGTAAGGAGGAAATAGAGATATTGTAAAAAAAAAAAAATGAGCATGAGGGGGCATTTTTTTCCCTGAATGGGCAAATATCACAGAGAAGTTAGAGACTCTGAGCAAACCTATGCACCTCTATTTGGCTTGCCAGCACTGCTTCTTCTTCTCTTGTGTTTTTCTCATTCCTTATTACCGTTTCCTGATTTATCACTCTCGTACTTTTTTTCAGAACAATGGTATGACAAAGATTTACTTTTAGTTTTTGAAAACACTACTAGTAATAAAAGGATGGGAATAAGCTCTCTACTCTTAGTAATTTCTACTCTCCAGCAGATATTTGATTTCACAGAAATTGAATTTTTTTGTCCTTTCTTTTTTTTAAAATCTAGTCCAAATGTACTAAAATATTCACCAACTCCGCTGTCTAATGCATTTATTCATGGTCTATAAGTTCCCTCTATAACCTCTTCCTTCATTTCTTTATTTTAATATATCGCTCATGTAAAGATTGCTGGATACATTATTGAAATTTTTTTTCATATTCGGTATATCTACAACAAAACTGATAACCTAGATGTGTAAATACATTAAGAATAATTTAAGTTAGTCTTCTCTGCTTATTTGTCTGTCAGCCTGCCTGTCTTTATCTAACTCTTCACACTCCATTCTCAAGCTTTTGACTAGGATGGACTGGAAGTACTTTGTTTCTGTTTGTTACATAATGAAGACAAGCTGCTAAGTAGATGCAAATGCTAATTCTGTAGTTACTTTTCATTTCACATGAAATTTCATTAGTGTTAAGTATGGAAAATTAATTACCCTTTAATCATGAGTCCACAGAACTTAATCACCGACTACAAATAACTATGTTAAAGGGTAATGTTATGGATTAACCATAAATCAACAAAGCAGGCAAATTCTGCATTAAGATCCAAATCCAGGTGGATACTTATGACCCATCCTAATAAAGAAATAGGTACAATTTCTTGCGCCAGTATTTATTCTTTTCTTCAACATTTTTTTGTACTTTCTTTGGGCCAGACTAGGGATAAAATAGTGATAAAATAATCTCTGCCCTCAAAGAGTTTACAGTTGACCAGGGAAATTGGAGAAGTAGAAAGAGAGGGATATTAATGCTTTGATGAATGGTCTTCACAGATGTTTTGAACAGATAACGGCAGGAGCAGCTCATTGAGCCTTCAGGTAGTTTATGAAGGTTCATGGGACCAGAGGATGTTACACAGAAACTCTAAAGTCAAAATTTACTCATATATTCCCTTACTTATCTTTTCTCCACCTTTCAGTGGGACTCACAGTTTTTTGAATGGCCAAAGCCAGTGATGTGCTGAGCCCTCACTGGCTGGCAGCTGGTGAGAGCCCATTGTTAGCATCTCTTTCTAACTCTATTCTGTGACATAATATTAGTAAGTTGCTCAAAACTGGTGATGGTTTAGTATTTACATCATGTGAACTGGCAAATTCTACAAAGCAGGGCTTAAACAAATTCCTCCAAAGAGCAGGTTGTTAAACATTTACCAGCACACCACCGGGCCAGGGAATGCAGTGTTCCCTGGTTCTACTGGAAAGTTCAGTGGAGGATAAGGAGACAGAATAATGTTTTCAACTTCAGTAAGGCATGGTCCCCAATAAAGCAGAGAATAGAACTATAATTGAAACACTATCCCTGCTTTCTTAGAAACTACAATAGGGAGGATAATAAAAGTTATAAATCACTATATCAAGACCAAATCAGTTTTAAAAGTTCAAGGGAAGAAGTTCAAGTCTAGAAGGACTGCTCAAAAAATACATTTCGATGGTCTATGGATTGAGGAGGGGTCATTAGGGCCCTACCATTCTTTTTGTGTAAAATTTGTATAGTCACTCAGACAAGAGTGTTGTTTGCAGGGATAAAATTTCTCAGAATTTTTTGTCAGTCTTCCAAGGGGATTCTATGCAATGTCAGCAATAGAAATCGATAGTATAACAATGTTTAAGACTGTTGGCATAGGCCTCTGATAATTTATTACTATGCAATACTGAAAAAGTCACATAGACTGTGCTTCAGATTCTTCTTTCTTAAAATTGGGAATATTAAATTAGTTAAGGATGTGAAAGCCTGGCATATCATGCATTCTCTAATGTTTCCTATTATCTTTAATAGCACATATTCATAAGGACTGGTGGCTTCCACAAAATGAGTTAGGCATGATCTGATCCTATCATTTCAAACACTTTTATGAACTTCTAGAAGTCATTGCTAATCCCTAAATTTGACAAATATGAAGTAACAATTATGAAGATTAATCATAGAATTTTGAGCATTTGCCCAAACTCTCTATAATTAACCCTGAATATTTGTGATACTACTTTAATCTTTTTTCTAGTATTATAAACATATATAAAAGATATAATTTCTCTTTACAGTAGATTTACCTAAACAGTGGGAAAGGAAAGTCACAGATCTGAAAACACAATGAAGTTAGCCTCAGAAAATGGCATTTTAAAGAAAGATAAGGTTGAAATGTTTTTGCAAAAACATAAGCACTTAAAAAAAAAACAAGACTCTTCTTTCCCTTGGTCATGAAATTATTCACCACTTATAAGTTCCAATGCATTACTAATTTAGAAGCAATAGAGAAAAAGTGACATTTCAATGGAGAACCAAACCTTAGTTCACTTACAGTTCTACTTCTGGTGTTCCAGGAATCCTATTGTAAGACCTTACTCATGGCCGCAAATATGACAATAATTGGAATCATTTCTGAGATATAATACAAATATTTTCATAATTAGTTAATCACTTATAAAATTCCTTGAAAATGAAAACCCATTACATAGTTCCTAAATCCGTAAGACCCAGGACCACAGATCATCTTTGAAAAGAGTCTAACTGTACTCTTATTCATGAAGTGATGCTTGGTTAAAAGATGGAAAGAAGAGAAAATAAGGAGGGTTCTTTCATGGGTTTTAAAAAATGCTGTCATTGTTGCACTAAATTAAATTAGACCCAAGAATATCCATGTGATGGTACAGATACTGCTGTGAAAAACAGAGGGCCTGTGTTCTCATTCTATCAATACCATTAATTTGTCTGGACGTTGTACTACCAGGGGATCCCATTTTCCTTTTTCTAGAGTATTGGGTGAGAAACAATGGTTTTCAAACTGAGCTTCAAGGAACCCTCAACACCCCAACAGAAAGGTCTCAGGGATGGCATTGAAGGGGTGGCAGTATCAGCACTCCAACCCTCTCCCCCACTACCACTTCAAGTAATAAAGACAATATTATTTCAATCAGTTTACATATTAAATATCTACAAGTTTTCTATATTTGATTTAAGCAAATTTTGTTTGAAAAAAAGATCACTGGTTAAAAGCTGAAAATCATTAATAGTTCAGCCTTAAAGATTGGAGACTCTCTTTTACAGTTTCCCTATCACTAGTTTAGGAGGTAATACTTCATAAAATACACAAAATTAGCTCTAACTACTGAGATTATTTAGACTCTTAGAACATAGATTACTATATAAAACTCTAATGAAATGCA
>NW_006442484.1:31203365-31212165 GCF_000325575.1 Pteropus alecto
AGAAAAAAATATGATATCTCCCATTAGTTTTAAGGCATCTTTGATTTAATTCCTTTTTCCATCCAAAGTGGCTAATTGCATAATTTTATACTGGAAAGTACTTTAAGGAACCTACTATTTTACAGATAAGTGACCATGGGGTTATTCAGAATTGCTTGAGGAAATATTGCATGTCCAGAGTTCTTTCTTTTGTAGCATATGGTTTTGCAAAAGAATAAATATACAATCTACCCAAAGCAACCATCTGGAGATTTTTAATCACTCTTTTTATTTTTCTCTGTCTGTCTTTCTTTGTCTCTGTCTCCCTCCTTCCTTCCTTTTCTTCTTTCTTTCTTTTCTTCTTTCTCTCTTTTTTGAATCTCTATAAGGAGCCCAACACTCAACCAGCATTTGGGGTTTACAATTATATAAGATCTGGTACTTGTCTCACGAAATATATAGTCCAGAAGAGGAGACAGACAAGTAAACTGCCTATATGAGTACAGAATGATAGATCCTATGGGAGAAATATTCAAAGTTGCTGTGAAGCAAGAGGCAAGACTTTTAAATCAGAGAAACAATTACAGATGGACATGGAGGAAGCGGTACTTAGAGTATGCTTTTAAGAATGAGTATGAATTAAGTAGACAAAGGGTGCGTATAGGCCTATATATTTGTGCATATGTGGGGTGTGGAGAGAGTATTCCAGGTAGAAAACAAAAGGCACAATTGCCTAAGAAGATAATGCATTGGGAGATCTGCAAGAGTTTTAGTAAGGCTGGATGGATAGGTGCATGTCAGAAAACGGTGCTGGGAAATGAGAGCCTTAGAGAGCAGAAACTTTGTAAGGAGTCTCATAAGAGAAAATTTATAAGTCTGAATCTTACTCCCAAAATGTTATGATGCAACAGATAGCTGTCGATCAAGGCGATGCCATTGTCAGGTCTGCATCATAGAAAATGACTGGCAGGCCTATGTAGAGAGACTGGCAGGGGCCAGTCCTGAGATGGCAGAACCATTAAGATGTACTTCCAGGCATCCAGGAGAAAGGAGTGAGGGCTGTAGTGTGTGCCAGGGAGAAGTAACATCAGGGAATAAATTTGTGACAAATCAATTAACAATTAACCTTGACTTTACTTGAAGAGTCTAAGAAAAATACACAGTAAGAAATAGAGTCCCCTCCCAGGGACCTGGCTACACTTGGCAGCAGAGATCGAAATCGTCCTGGAATTCCTCATCTAGCAAATATTCCCACAGATATTTCCATGACATTAAGTTTAGGCCTCCAAATTCCATAAGTTCACCATTCAACAAATGTTTCCACAAGAGTTAAAAATAGTATTGTAATGTTTTCTTTTTTTGACAGTAACAGAGTAACTGTGATACTCAGACCTTGACTTTCCTTTTTCTGCATGTTGGGTTCATTTTTATCATTTTAGAGTCAATCTAAAATTATGTAAGTTCAGAGACATATTCTAGTTTTTACAAAACTCTCTGGAAAAATCATAAAATTTAGTTTATGAAAGGAATTTACATCCATCAGATCAATCAAAATGATCAATGTATTTACTGTTTAAAACCAGCTGTACATGCTGCAGTGAACCCCAAGGGTGCAGTTATGGATGTAGGAAAGGATCTGTACTGTAAACTATAGAAATAGAAAGAGCTTATTTTGTTAAAACCAATGGTTGTAAGTATTACAAGCAAAAGTGGATCTGAACACACTTTAATTTTATTTATTGTACTGGGAAGACAGTTTGAAATACAGGGCTAGTGTTTCTCAAGTTGTAGTGCCAGGATCAGTAGCATCAGCCTCACCTTGGAACCTGCTAGAAAAGCAAATTCTGTAAATCCACTTTAGACTTATTGAAATAAAAACTCTGTGGGCAAGAAGGGAGGTAGTAATCTGGATTTTAACCAGCCTGTGAGGAGGTTTTGATGTACATCAAAGTTTGGGAACCACTGTGACTGAGCTATTATCATAGTTTCTTAAATAGACTTCAGAATCAGATAGACATTTCTAAATTCTGCTACTAAATAGGTGTGATCCTGGGCAATTTAAATAACTTCTCTGAACTTTAGTTTCCTCATTTGTAAAATGGGGATAAACACATTTCCTACAGCATAGGGTATTTGCAGAGATTCAGTGAAATAATGCATTGATTGAATCATTGATTGATTGATTGTTTGATTGATTGATTCTACACTTACTCATTGGGCATCTGCTTCTTCCAGGCACACTTTTAGGCGCTGGAGATTCAGTGGTGAATAAAACAGACAAGATCCTTACTTGGGAGAAGGGGAGATATGCATTTCAGTGTATTACTTGTCGTTGAAACTCAACATCAAGTTTGCTAGCACATAGAAAGCTCTCGATAAATGATATTTGTGATGAGTATTACCTAATCATTTCTTTGATTTAGAATTCAAAAAAATTGCCATTTTCAATTTTGTCAAGTCAGCTTTTGGAAACATTAAGATCAATATAGGTGTGGCTGGAACTGCACTTTAAAAAACAAAAACAAAAAAACACCCTAGTTTTTAAAACAAGAAGATCTAAGGACCGTTGATTTATAAAATTAAAACTGCCACGGAATCTAAAGACAAAATTTTAGTCTACTGAAAATGAAGATAAACTCCAAGGCTGCTATTTAGGCCATTCCAAAATATTACTATTTTTGTAAAAGACTTAGAACACTCAAAAGTTCCTGTCCTATTGCCTTCTGAACATATATATATATATATATATAAAATGGACTGTTCCCTTATTAAATGATGCTTGAAAGCTCTGTGTTTGGTCTTCTGGGTGTCCAGGAAAAGCTGCTACAACTTTCTTAACAGCCTCTCTCATCTAGTTATGGAGGCCTAGTCATTTAAATAAAAAAAGGGCAGAGAACCGCTGAGAGGCAGTTTGATCTAACTCAACCTTTTCAAATGACTACACTAATTTTAAACATATGAATTTAACTGTATGTTTGCCCCTCTATAAACAGGGCGAACAAACAGTATATCATTTTTACACTTGAACTGTATTATGATTTTAATGCAGGCTCAGGTGAGGTGAGGTCAGAAGATACAATTAAATGGATTTGGTACCAGCTGGAGATTAGGCTCTCTTTAACCATGCTTGGGTGATTTATCCATCAACAACTCATGTACTGCTCCATAAAAATTGATATCTGTTTAAAAATAGGTATTAAAAAACAGTGTACTTTTAAAATTAGAGACTAAAATATTGTGTAGTTGCCAGCAGGTAGTTTATTTAATATTCATGTGCAATATGAAACAGAAAGATTTCTGTTCATGGAATAAATATCCATTAAAATAAATTTGCCATAGTTTCTAATATATATGGAGCTTCTGTGCTTGATCAAGTCCTTGGAAACAAATGCAGAAACAAACTTTTAAATCATTTAAAACCCCCCAGCATGTGGAATGGTGATATGTAATCACCTCACTTGTTAAATGGCTTTATCTGTTCAAGGATTTGTTTCGACGCTGTTTTTTTTTTTTTTTCATTAAAGGCTGTTTAAAAACAAAAACAGGAAAAAAAGGAAAGAAATACCAAGTAAATGTGTTTATTAAGAAGAAATATGAAATCTTGGTGCTTTTATATATTCTACTGTGGACTGTGAATGGTAGACTTCAATCTTGTAGTTGACTTTGGTTCCTACTAGACAGTAAATTCAAATATTTGGCTTTTCAGCACTGAAAGCCAACTTCGAGCTCTAAGTAAAGGGCAATCATTTGTCTGCTAATATGCATATCAAAAACTTAAACAAATGAGCATTTAAAAGTAATATTTGATTAACCATTCACTGAAAGAAAAGTAATTCTGCCTGTCTAATCCAGTAATTTATATAGTTTAGTGATTTGCTTGTCAATAATGAACAAATTGCCCTAATATATTACTGTAATGCTTCATTTTCATTAAGACATCTGCCAACTTTTCAAAAAACCTTTTCCATTTGAGACTTGACTTATAATTGTAGAGTCCCTTGGGGGAGTTTCAATATTATTCTAATCAATTTTATCCACAATACACAATATGGATGATTACATTGCAATGTAATTTCCAAAGTTACCTTCTCGCATTAGTCATTCACAGAGAGGAGACACTGCTAATGTCTCCAGAACATATTTTAGAAAGGAAACTCACTGCAGCAATGGAGCAAAGAATATTTTTCATCATTTGAATGTATCACAATATGAATATGTAGATATACAGATATGCTTATATAATTTACAACCATACTTCAAAGCTCTATGGCCTATAACATTTATATGTTATTTTTATGCAATCAGATGATAATGGATTTTATACCCACAAGATTCAAAAGTTAAAAAGTCCTCTGAGATGATCTTCCTGTGTGTGGACTCCTGTGATGATGCCATAGTTTTTTAATTCGTTTTCATAATAAGGGGAGATGAATCATAGTTCCAGGGAAAGTTGGAAAAATCAAAGTGGTCTTAGTCCTACCCCAAACTGTATCGAGGCTATGAAAATGTCATTCCACTAGACTCTATCTATAACAAATGTAATGTCTTGGCTCCCATTGATATTCTCTATTTTAGTTTTAAACTTCTGACCCAAGTGGGGAAGAGTTGCATTTGGTACTTACTGAGGGACCACTCCCAGACTCGCCAAATCCTGAGCATTGATGACTTCCACATGGTCCTCTAATCTGTCTTGAAGAGGAGAAAGCTTACCCCTCACATGTAAGAGAAGCCTACCTTCAATTCAGGTGCATCGAAGAAGAGACAAATAGATCTAATAAATATTTTAAACATATATAAAGAAAAGGAAAACATAATAAGAAATGACAAAACTTCTCATGAAGTTAATGGTAGTATCAGGAAATTTAAGTTTTTGTGTTTTCTGCCTGTTTTTACCAAGATTTTCTGCCTCCCATTTTTTAAGCACTAGCAGAGAATTGGAAAATGAACCCCAGTTCTCAGGATTCCACATCCAAGGCCTTTTCTATTTTTAATGTATTTATGTTGTTTCAGCAAATCATTTTGATATTAAAGTTTTTAAATCTTTTAATCTTACTATTAGTTTAATGAATTAAAATGAACAACATTGGTCCTTCCCAGCCCAAGTACACTCATTCATTATTAAAGTTCATGAAGTTGCTGCTAGCAAATATTTATTAAGTGCTTACCATTTGGGGATTTCCTAGAATATATGTGAAGAAATATTTAAAACACTACCTAAGGATTTAAAAGAAAGCTTAAAAGCTAGAAAGACATTAGTTGTTTGCAGGTAAGAAGATTCAATATGCTAAAGCTTTCAGTTCTTTTTAAACTAATTTAATCCTCATCAAAATAATTCTGATCCAAATATTACCAAGCTTTTTTCAAAAAAAAATGAATAAATGAACTTATCTGGAAAAAATGATAAACTTAAGATACATGAGGTAAGGGGGGAAAAAAGTATTCCAATCTGGAAAAATGAATGGGCCAAGTTTTACAGGTAGCGATTTATAAAGGATGTTCAGAAGACAATGAGTAGTGACATCTGAGGGAACCCAGAGTCCATATAAGACTGAGGAAGATTAGGTTATAAAGATAGAATGGACCCAGATGGGGGAGAACTTTTTATTCTAAGCTAAGTATGGAGACTTTCTTCCAAAGGGAAATAATTTAAGAGTTTTACACCAGGGAATTACACTGGAAAAGAGCTACTTCAGAGCAGTCTCTTAGTAGTGTACATGATGGATTGGAAGGGGAAGAGACTCTAAGCAGGCAGAGTAGTTAGAATGTTATTGAAATAATCTATGCATGAAATGGTAAAGGCCCAGAACAAAATCATGTAATTTATAAATGGAAAGACCTTCAGATCCTCTAATGCAGTGGCTTTCAAGCATTTTTTTTTTTTGTAACCATGGACTATAGTTAAGAAATGTGATTTACCTATACACACATACATACAAGACAAAACAAAAAAATTTTAACAAAACAATTTTATCTTTAGTATTTATGATGACATTTGACATTTTTATTGCTCTATTCCTTTTAAATTTTAGAAAATGCTGATGGGAACACATTATATTTATTTTAAGTTTTCTAAGAGGTTGTGACTTGCTCTTTGTAAAACATAAATCAGGTGCACCCCCTTTACTTTAAAGAAGAGAAACTAAGGTACAAAGAATCCAAGAGGCTTGCTCAGGTTCTCACTCATCATGATTAGAGGCCAGGTCCATGAACTTCCATTATAACATACTACAATTGGGATAGTACCATGGTAGATGTAGATCGGATTGTGATTTTAGAAGAGATATAAAGAAGAAAAAAGTGAATGTGAAAAATCAAATTCTTAACCTTCTACAGTTTGATCCAATAACTCTATACTGCTCTTTACACCAAAGTGCATTGATTTTTTTCAGCAATAATGCATGTGTGTGTGTGTGTGTGTGTGTGTGTGTGTGTGTGTGTGTGAAGTTCTTTCCTTTTGACATCCACCAATATTCTTTAAGGCAGTGAGTTGCCTCCTACCAGATTACTTCCAAAGAGAAACAGCTTATGACAGGGAAATGAACAGCTGGGTGGCAGCCTACAGCAACTCTGTTATTTTGCACCGATATAGCATTTTAATATAAATGGCTGAAATGCAATCTGAAAATAGGTATACATAGCAAACAAACCCCACAAAGCTGGTTAACATTTAAGCTGTTATATTTGTGGGTTGACTTCTTTCTAGGTGCTTCTCTTCCTTTAATGATAATGATGGTGATTTTTACACTGCCCATTTGATGAGGAAGAAAGGGTGCTGAAACCAAGGCGTAAGCATTACAGTGTTGAGACGAATTCATGGCACTAGCTGCAAGGAATCCAGGATCCCTACTACCAAATCCATTTGTCTTTTTTCCCACCATTTTACCCAAACTTAGTTTTTTTTTCTTAGGGGAAATGAAACAGAGAAAATGACTGGCTATCATGAAGTCAAAAGTTAAATCATTAGCAGTGGTTACATATAATTCCTATTCTGGGTTTTATACAAGGTTCAGAGATTTTTATACTCAGAACTCTTGAAGTTTATAAGGTCTTTGAACCTATAAAGTGAATATATTGCTTCTTAATATATCAACTTTTCAGATTGTTGCAGAAATTTTCTATCTGCTCTACTAAAGACATTCTTGACCTGTGCTTTTCCTCACACTACTCCATGAGTCACTCTTGCTAACTGACCATGATGATGAAGTAGTTAGCTCATTTCAAGTTTCTTTAACCAATGGTTCGAGTATATGTCCCACCATTGCTATCTCACATACCTGACAAAAATGGACAGGTCAAATAACCTGATAGCATGAGCTGGAGGGGTATGACACAAGAAAAAAAAGAAAGAAAGAGCCGGAGAGACACAGAGAGTGATAATGTAGTAAAGCAGGATATTTTGAAACTGCTATTTTGATGAGGCGGTATCATACAATTTTGTGTGTATGTGTTGTGCATGTGTATATGTGTAGAATGAGCAGAAAGTTATTTCATTTTAATGAAGTTCAAAGATATGATGGAGAGATCTGATATCAACATTACTTCATGTTTATTTTTAAAAATATATTTTATAACTGAGCTTTTCACGATGCTTCAAAATTTCATACATCAAAAAAGCATAAATAAAATAGCTGTGCAAAATATCTTTTGTGTAAAAATGGTCAACTTAAGGAAATTTGTAACCTGATCTAGTGTAGCGGTTTGCAGACATTTTGGATTGTTATAGCTTAAAAGAAGTTTTGTTTGCTACTGGCATCTAGTAGGTAGAGGCCAGAAACACTATTAAACATCCTCCAATGCACAGAAGAGCCTCCTCTCCCAACTTCTTTACCGCAACAAAGTGTCAATAGTTGTGATGATTTTCAGAGAGTATAAGTGTAAAAACAGAAGAGAGAGCAACATAGAAAAAATTTTTATTTTAAGACTTCTTTTACACTCATGTTAGTTTTCCATGTACAATAAACAATTTATCTTGTCTCAGCAAGTCTCTTATTGAATTCTTGTCTACCACCTAACCTAACTCTGATCCTAACCTAGTGAGTCCACTTCTGGGAATTTATCTTATGGAAATAATCTAAAAGAAAGACATCATCATAGGCATGTTCTTTGCAGTTTTATTTGTAACCTAAAATCTAATCCTACTATAAGGTAAATTGATTTAGAGGTCATGATGTAACATGTGAAAGAAAACGTAGATTCTGCAATCAGAACTGAAATTCAGCAAAGAGGTCAAAGCAGGTAATATAAGTTCTAAATATTAATGTTGCCTTAAGATTGAACATATCTATATCTCTAAAGGAAATTTAATCTGCTCTGATTTCTTACCTGTCTGTTGGCAGAAAACTCAACTTATTGTTATTGAAGGTTCCCAGCCTCCACCTTCAAAGTGGTTGTAAAAGAATCCCAAGCTTACTTAGGGCTGATAAATTAGGGAGGAACTTGGCTCTTATTGTGAGAGTCTGTATCTTCAGTATTATGTCTTTTGTTTTATCTATTCTGTGATTTTGCCCTTGAGCCCTGGTGTCCAGAACACAAATGCACTCAGAGATACCCTCTCAGTCTTCATCTTCTCTGCCCTTGATGGGACTGGGAGGGGTGCCAGCTGCAATTAGAGACTGATTCTAGCCACACCAACCTGTTTTGAGATGCTTCAACTTTATTCTTGTCAGATCCTGCTCCATTTGCTTTTCCCTCACAACATTTCTTCTTTGTGAGCCTGAAACACCAAAGCTCCTTTTTTCCCTATTTCTCTCAAGACCAAAGAAGATATTTAGAAATGCAAAGCACTTACCTAGATTTGGAAGAAAACGAAGAGAGAGAGAGA
>NW_006442484.1:31212467-31235252 GCF_000325575.1 Pteropus alecto
AAGAAAGAAAGAAAGAAAGAAAGAAAGAAAGAAAGAAAGAAAGAAAGAAAGAAAGAAAGAAAGAAAGAAAGAAAGAAAAAGAAAGAAGGAAGGAAAGGAAGAAGGAAGAAAGGAAGGAAGGAAGGAAGGAAGGAAGGAAGGCAGAAAGGAAGGAAGGAAGGAAGGAGGGAAGGGGGAAGAAAAGAAACACAGTGATCAGTTTCTTAATAACTTGCTTTTTACATTAACAGGGTACACATAATGATGAAAGATATGAGAGAATAGTTGAAACCATAGGCAAGAAAAATTAGAGAGCACACGGTAATAAAAGTGAAGATACCTTGCATCTAGTGAATGGTAATAGAAAGTGAAGCCAATGAAAAGATAGAAAGTTGTAATCAGAGAGATGAAATAATATTCTAGGAAGAAAGAGATTTTAATTATTATCATATCTCTGAGAAATTCCAGAAAGTCGGAGGTTTACAAAATCTAATAAATTATTTAAATTTGATCACAAAGAGATCAGCAAGACTATAACATCTTTCAAGAGTGTGATTTCAAGAGCATAAATCAGATGAGTATACATAGGAACAAGAGGGTAATAAGAGCATAAAAATGAGGGCAGTTAGATTGGTTTGTTTTAGAATCTGGCAGTGAAAAGAAGTTAAGAAACAGGATATGCCTATGAAGGACAATCAAGTACAAAACAGAATATGGTGGCTAAAGAGATCTGTACATAAATTTGTAAGCAAAAATGGGACATTACACTAGAAAAGGAGAGTTTGAAGACAAGGCAGAGATGGGAAATTGAAAGAAGGAAACATGAACAAGAGGGAATGAGGTAAAGAATGCTAGATGGTAACCTTTGAAAGGAAGAGGAACAAATTTTTGAGACTGAAGAGAGGAAGTATATAAAAATATTTTTAAGTGAAACAGTTGAAAAATGAGAAAGATTTCCTCTAATAGCTCCCACTACTTTAGCAAAATACAAGAGTTTTTGTTAGGGCTAGCAGCTTGGGGACCTGACTCAGAGATTAATGATTTGCAGAGATGTTTTTTCCCAAATTAAAAGTTTAATATAATTCATTAAAATAAAATAACAGTAAAACAAGCTTAGCTTTGTGTTAATTTTTTGTTTATATGCAAATTCATAACTATCACCTAACCTCCTTGTAAATGCCAGTACGCATTAATATAAAATCATACTTAAAAAAAAATGAATTATGATGACATCCAGAAGTACAACCCATGTATCAATTGGGACTGACACAATTGTTTTTATTTCTAATAAAAGCCTTCATTTACTTAAAATGTCACTCCCTAGGTATTCTATTTCTCTATTAAACATGTAAGAACATTGCTGTAAAAAAAGGAAATTACACTGAATGAAAAGACATTCAAAGTATTAGTTGGAAACTTGATAGGGCTACATAGAATCTTAATCTTGAAAATGCAGTAAAATTTGACTCCATCATAATAACCACAAGAGGCAAATCAATATGACTGAGTTAAGGTCTGTTCTATAAATCATTACTTGGTGAATGAATTAGGAAACAGATAAGCTATAACCAAAATGGTGAAGACTGAGATGGGAACGCTCCTCTCTGGAATTAGCTTCTAACGAAGTTCAGTTTGGGGCTGCAGTAATAGAAAACTATACATTGTGTGCTGTGGGCAATGATACATCTATTGACAAGACTAATCTAGGCATAGGATCTTGGGTTTTGAAGGTGCAGTTCTAACTCACTCTTTGTGTAAAATAACAACAACAACAAAATGCAAAACATAAATCACAAACACAAGCCGAAGATGCATATGTGACTATTAAGTGCAAAACTTGGCAATATACATTTATAATGTAAGAGCTGTGTATATGTTATTCATTTTTTATTGCCTAAGTTGTTCCATACAACAAACTGTTGTTTATCATAAACTACACACAAAATACTGCCTAAGAACTGCAGGTAATTCAAAGATGGGAGAGACGGGTCCCTGACAACCAAATACTCAGTGTTACAGACAGAATAACACAAATATATATATTTTAAATTATGCATAGCCAGAAGGCTCTTTTCAGAATTATTATGAAGATTCAGATAAAACTTTATTGAAACCTGGAAGAGGAAATGTTTATACTCTCATTAGCTTTATAGAAATATAGTGTTTATTTTTTTCAATGTTTATTTGATCTTTGCATTATTATAGATTTGCATAATACCTATCTGGTACTATGCAAATTAGGCATTAAATAATATTTGATTAGTTAAACATTGATGGAGGAGTCTTAAAATCTTTTAGAAAGAAGGTAAGATTCATTGATTGAATCAGAATATTTATAAATCTACTGAAGATATAACACTTGACAGGATAGTCACATAGTCACAGCCTTTGTCTTCATGAAGCTTCCAGTCTGGAACACTATGAAGGTTGATTAAATTTTGATCAATGCAATACAATGAAAGTTTGAAACTTAGAAAGGTAAATGGCCTATCATAACTGTGAATATTAAAGAAGCAAAGGAAGAGAAAAATGTTTCAAAAATAAAAGACAGTTTAGGTAAGGGAGAAACAGTTCCATGAGTCACTGTGAAGCATTTGACTATGATTCAGTCACATAATACCATAGTCAGAGTCAATCATCATGCTGGAGAGGGGACAGAAATGTAAATAACAGAAAGAATAAAACCCCATTTATGTCTTGTTCATACAGTAGAAATTTAAAAAAGAGTTTTCCATGGGTATCAGCCAATTTTCATTTCTTTTTGAAGTAGTCTTTTTTTTTTTCCTTTTTTCTGGCAGAGGTGGAGAGGCAAAGTAGGTGAATTTGAAACAGAGTTTGAGAGTAAAAGTGCGATAATGCAGTAACAAGGGAAAATTTAAGACAAATAGTCTGGGGTCAGACCATGAAAATCTCTAAATGCCGTGCTAAGGAGTTTGCATTTGATCTAGTGCACAGTGAGAAACAAAGCTTTTTGAACAAAAAAAATGTAATGACAAAAATAGGATTTGGGGACAATTAGTCTGTAATTCTTGAGAGATTAGACTAGATAAAACTCTGAGAGATGTCCATTAGAATCACTTAGTATCAGTCCAGAATCACAAGAGGCTAAGTTCCGTAGGAGTATTGGCTATGTGGTAGGCAATAAATAGTTATTGAGTTAATTAATGGTCATGTTTCTCTTAATGGGAAAATCTGTAGCTATCAACTTCAAGTTCAAAACAAGACTTGACTAGAAGTTTTGTAATTTATATACTAACAATATTTTCCATTTAAAATGTCTTGGGAAATATCAATTTCCCTGATGTCAGTAAAAAGGGAAACAAAAGCTAATTTACAACTTACTTTTCAGCCATTATTCTACCCAATGGGTGGGACTAATGAACATTAGATTATAGGAGGCAAGTATGCTGATAAGGGGAAAAACAGCAGGTCTGAAAGATGAATTGTGGCTCAGCACTATTATTAGGTTCAATAAATAGTCTTTTAATATAATTCAGTACACTGAGTTGCTATATTAAAATAGTAGGAAAAATGGTATGTTTTCTATTGAAAATGATATTTTAACCTTATTAAGGAATAATTGACAAATATAATTGTATATGTTTGAAGTTTATAATGTGATTGATGATGCATTCATATATATATATCACATTTTCTTTGTCCATTCATTCATTGGAGGACATTTAAGTTGCTTCCATGTCCTGGCTATATATGAATAATGCTTTATTGAAATATGTCTTTAATATACTGATTTTAATTCATTTGGATATATACCCACAAGTGGAATTGCTAGACCATAGGTAGTTTAATTTTTAATTTTTTTGAGGAACCACCATACCATTTCCCATAGTGGCTGAACCAATTTACATTCCCTCCAATAGAATACATGGGTTCCCTTTTCTCCATATCTGCTCCAGCACTTGTAATCTCTTGTCTTCTTGATGATAGCCATTCTAACAGGTGTGAGGTAATATCACATTGTGGTTTGGATTTGCATTTCCCTGATTATTATGACGGTGAGCACCTTTTCATATATCTATTGGCCATTTGTGTGTCTTCTTTGGAAAAATGTCTATTCAAGTCATTTGTCCATTTTTAATTGGATTATTTGCTTCTCCACTACTGAGCTACATGAGTTCTTTATAAACATCAATCCTTTATCAAACATATGTTTTCCAATACTTTCTCCCATTCTGTAGGTTGCTTTTTCAATTTATTGATTATTTCCTTTGCTGTGCAGAAGCTCTTTAGTTTGATGTAGTCCTACTTTTTCTTTTAGGTTTTGTCACCCTGCTTTTGGTGTCATATCCAAGAAATCATTGCCAAGAGCAATGTCAAGGATCTTTATCTACATTTTATTCAAGGAGTTCAGGTCTTACATTTAAGTTTTTGACCCATTTAGAGTAAATATTTGTGAGTGATGAAAGACAGGGGTCTAGTTTTATTCTTTTGCATATGGTTATCCAGTTTTCTAAACACTATTTATTAAAGAGACTATCCTTTCTCCATTATGTGTTTTTGGCAACCTTGTCAAAAATTTTGACCACATATACATGGGTTTATGTCTGGTCTTTGTATTATGTTCCACTAGTCTATGTGCCTGTTTTTATGCCAGTACCAATCTGTTTTGATTAGGTTAGCTTTGTAATATAGCTCGAACTCAATAAATGTGATGCCTCCATCTTTGCTCTTTCTCAGGATTGCTTTGGATATTTGGAGTTTTTTGTGGTTCCATACAAATTTTAGAAGTTTTTTCTGTTTCTGTGAAAAATGCCAATGGAATTTTGATAGAGATTGCGTTGAATCTGTAGATGGCTTTGGGCATATGGACATTTTCACATTAAATCTTCCAATACAAGAACGCAGATTATATTTCCATTTATTTGTATCATCTTCTATCTCTTTCATCAATGTCTTATACTTTTAGGTGTACAGGTCTTTCAAATCCTCAGTTAAATTTATTTCTAAGTATTTTATTGTTTTTGATGCTATTGTAAATGGGATTGCTTTCTTAATTTTTCTTTCTGATAGTTTGTTGTTAGTATATAGAAATGCAACTGAATTCTATATGTTGATCTGGTTTATTATTAGGCTTGATAAATAGAGTCTTTCAAGATAATTGAGTATACTGAGTTGCTATTAAAATAGTAGAAAAAATTATATGTTTTCTAAATTTTTAGGTAGAAAAAGTAATCTTTTTAAGGTACTTCAGTTTCATGTGTTGAACTTTGTTCCCTCAGTAAACCGATAGCTTCTAGAAGGAGTCCTGGTGTCTTCCATGTCCTTGTACAAAATGTGTAGTGTCAACTATGTATTTCTAATTACTGTATAAAATACCAAAGCAATTCAAAATCTTTGCCATCTAATTGCTTCTTATATTTGGAAATATATTTGTTTCCTTATTATGCATATCTATACAAATAAAATCTGATTTTAGAAAAGCACAATAAAATTAACTAACATTTATTGAATCTTACTGTATGCCACTCTCTGGTCTAAGTCGCTCACACAGATGAAGACATTTATTCATCATATCAATCTATGAAGTAGGTGCCATTATATCCCTGTCTCATAGATAAAAGAATTGATGAAGAAGAGGTTAAGTAAATTGTCCAAGAGGATACTAAAAGTGATGTACAGGAACTTGAATACAGTTTCATTTTAGAGCAATACTTTAAACCAGCAATCAGCTTTTCTTTTTTTCTATGTAGGGCCAGATAGTAAATATTTTAGGCTTTGCAGGCCATACGGTCTCTGTCGCAACTACTCAACTCTGCCGTTTAGTGAAAAGCAGCCATAGATAATATGTAAATGATAAGCATGGCCGTGTTCCAATAAAACTTTATTTATGGACACTAAAATTTGAATTTCATAAATTTTCATGTGTCACAAAATAGTATTTTTCTTTGGATTTTCCCCAAATATTTAAAAATGTAAAAAGTCATTCTCAGCTGTGGGTCATAAAAAAAAAATGGAAAGAGGTGACTGGTTTTGTCCCACAGGCTACAGTTTGCTAATCCTTATACTATGAAACAATGCTGTTTGGCATCTAGGAAAGGAATGCAGAGCCACCTAAGAATCTACCTAAAATTCATTACGCATAAAGGAAGTTGAGACATTTTTATTTTTCTGCTGAATTGAGGAAGAATATGAGGAACTGCTAAAAAAAAAAAAGAAAAAAGATTTGGGATAGATCTAAACATAAGTTACTGGATGAAATAGCAACTAACTACTCCCTCAAAAATTTTCTAAGAATGATTGCAAGATCTTCTTACGCCTATTATCTATTTGCCTCAGGAAAGATTATTTCTTCAAGAGATGACTTCTCCTTGGAATTTAAAAACAAAAATTATAGACAAATGATCACCTAAACCATAGTTGAAAGACCATTGGTGGACCAGATCAGTCCTGCTGCCTGCTTTTGTACTGTCTCTGGGCACTACTCCAGTGAACTAGCTCGGAGAGACATGGAGACCAAGAGGCAGGTGGGCAGTGTGGCGGGAAGGAGTTCCTTCCCCATTCCTCCTCCAAATCCAGTAACTGCCTTCCCCGTCGCACTTTGCCACTTCCCAGGGTCCATGCTGGTTGTCACCTGTGCACTGGGGACTTTGCTGTTGGCAACTGGGGAGCACCAAATATCAGAATCTCAATCTGGTGAGTGGCCTTGCGTCTGGGCTGCTGCCCAAGTTGAGATGACTGCATTGGATCTGAGTGTCACTGGGACAGACGGTGAAACTGACTGTGGCAGCTACCTACCCCATTGCCTGCTAGGAGCTGCATCCTACCCCTTGGTCAGGTTCACCAGCATCCTGAGAAAATCTTCTTTAGATAGCAAATCATCACAAAGCATCTACACTACCTAGACTATCCACCCAGGCAAACAAGGCAGGATAGATAGGGGTTTTCTCTTGATACATGAGTACTTGCATTGTACCCTCTATCTTACCTCTTGGTTCACAAAGCCTTAAACATTTACTAGCTGTCCCTATCCCCCTCTAAAAATTTTCAGTACCTGACTTAGATCATGTCAGGGACTACCAAAACAAAGACGAAGAGGGAACGTAAAGGGAAGTTATTTTGACTAAAATACATAAGATTTGGCCATGATTTAATTCATTTAGCATTTCACTTGATAGAAGGAAAACTACCAAATTTAAGTACGTATGCGACTAGAAAGCTATGGGACTGACAATTTCTCTACAATCCTGTGTGACAACATGTGATTATCTTTCAAAGTGGCTCCCTCATAAAGCTCTTTATGAAATTTAACAACGTTGCTATCTCTGGAAAACATTTTGGCATTCCTCTTTCAGAGTTGCCCTCTGAATTTCCAAGTTGCAAAAGATTGTCTCTGAGAGAGAATGTCAAGTTCCACTTTAGTGTTGAAAGGACATTTGAGATCAGCCTCAGTGTTGATAGTCACACTTTTTGTTCCTTCAAACAAAAAGTTAGTTCCCTGTTGACCGCCTTTCTTGTTAGTAGTACTTGCCTATATTTCACTCTATTCTAAATTAATTTACTATTCCAAGATGAAAGATGTTTCCAATAGTGAAAATAACAAACTGTATGTTGTGAGAGTCATTTTACAAAGAGGAAACAAAAAATGTTCTGAGTGAAAAAAATTTTCATTTCTAGCAATGGTCAATAATTTGTTTGGCTACATAATTTTCTTTTCAAAAGAGCATGTTATTCCATGGTCAAGCAAAGTGCCCTGAATTCCTTAATATGAAAAAGTTTTTAGAGCTTAGTAAGTTCCAATTATAAAATAATTAAGTCTATTTTAATTCATGTTTTCTCTGAGTATTCTGCATTGTCCAATAAAAAACGTATTTTAAGATAATCACATCAGTATAAGTATTTGTCTGAATTATAAGTGACTGATTGTACTAAAGATAGACAAAGGAGGAATGTCATTATGATCACTCTATTATTTTAGCAATAATCTTTAGAAAAAAATAAGGACATTACTTTTTGTTTCTCTACCACCAAGATGGTAGTTAGATTTTTTTTCTTTCTTTTCTCTTTTTTTTTTTTTTTTAAATTTCACAGAGATGTGCCACAGAGAGCAACCAAATATAACAACTCTCTTTCACAACCATGTGGAAGCAACTTGCTTCCTGCCATTTCTCTCTCTTGTGATATTCCGAAGTGAAAATGAAATACAGATACTATCAAACTGTGGTTATGACAGATGAAAAAAAAAGAGACTTCTGTTTTACTGAAGTGCATTTGTTTTCCTCCTCCATTCTACAGGAAGCATCACAAACCCACAGAGTCCCTGAGAGATGGATTTTACTCGGAGGCAGAATGCTAACTTTGCTCAAAGATGTGTAAATGCCACGTGCCCAGATGGTCCTTTTGCCTATTCATAGGGAGAGGCTCAGAAACACACATACATCTTTCTGTGGTCAGTCATAACAGATTTGTTCTAAATAAGCCACACTGTTTTGCAAGATGGCAGGGAACTGTCAGGCTGTATTTTAAGCACAAATGTTTCTGCCAGACAGACACAGCATATACCATGTGCTTCAGGAACACACACACATGCGGCATTGATCTGAGGACAGACTACAGACCTTGTGTTGTCATTTCACAGCTCAGATCAATAAGCCCAACTTGTAGTTCCTGCATTGACCTTCGGTTGATTTAAGAATTTCATGGCAATCAAATATAATGATAAAGATAGACAGACAGATGGATAGATAGACAGATATTCCTTCTTATCCTTTACATAGTGATGTCTTTTTGCCAAGTCTGAATTTCCATATTGCCCCTGAAGTGTCATTGTATTGCGGGGTTGGGGGTGTGCTAATAGTCTTTTACCTAATTTATTTTTACTACCTTTTCTCATTAAGAATCACTTTCCATTGGTTTTAATAGCAGTAAAACTTAAGCAACTATTTACACTTGACATTTTGTATGTTATTAAGACAACTATAGTCCTTGGAAATTTACATTCTAAAGTAGATATTCTGAGATAGAAATCTTTAGTTAACAGAGATTTATTTGAAAAAATAGACACAATGATTTGTTACAAAACTATCTTTCAGAGCCTAATTGCAATTTCGAGTAGGGAACAAGAGTATTTATATAACTAAGTTGGTGATCAAATTGGGAAAGAGCCATGGAACTGCTAGTTCCAAGTACTGTGGATCTGGTGACTGCCATTTGACAGTCTTGACAGGCATCCTGAAGCAGGTGGGCAAACCGAAGCCATATTACAAGAAGACATGAGTAGATGTGAAGAATGAATAGAAATGATCATTGGACTGCAGAGGACAAAAAAGCATGTTGCTCATTGTAGCTAATAGATAATTAATTAGTTAGTTAATTACATCCCATCTCATTCCAAACAGAATTAGCAGGAGTTGACAAAGATATGTATTCTGAACTTGACGGTGAATAGGAAAAAAGATAAATTAGGGTAGAAGAGAAGAAAACAGTGAGAGGTAAAGATGATTCTCAAAATACTTGCTCTAAGAATTTTGCGAGAGCTGGCTTATACATTTGACTCTGTGCTTTCTAGCAGCCAAAGAAGAGAAATAAAATCAGTTGCAAGTTCCATAATGTACAACAGGTTAAAAACACACCAATTTCATCGGTTAATCTCTGTTATTTCTGATCTGAATTCTCAAATTTCTTCCCTGGCCTTTATAAAGAGGACACAGTGATGTAATAAGCAATATCTAACAACATGTTTGTGGTAAAACAGTAAATTCTGTTGGATATTCTGAAAAATAAACTTTCCCAAATTTAACACAGATAGTATAGTTCAGCAAAAGAGATCGTATTCCAAATTTTAGTGGCTCATTATTTAAAGACAAAATTGGGTGCCTAGAGGAATGGATGAAGATACAAGTTTCAAGAAATTTCCATAAATATTATATCTATGACCAAGTTTTGATTATTTTCGAACAAAAGCCAAAATTGTAGATATTTTATTTGTAGAGTGAGTGCAGATTTATATGCCTTAGACATCAGGTAAATTAAGGGTAGGGTTCAATACCTTTTATAAACTTAGGTGATACCAAATAGAACACATGACACATACATCTAAATAAAATATCCCTCACTGTTGTGGTCAAGATTTTCACTAGCAAATAATATATGCACAAAAATGGCCATTTGAGACTTCAGTATTGACAATACCTTTAACATGTTTTGACTATTTCAAAGAAAATGTGAGATATGACCAATGAAACCATTTCTGTTTTGCCACTGCAATCAACACTGTAGGTTGAAAAACCAAGAATTAAAATTTGGAAATAAAGGCAGAAATTAAAATATAATACCTTAATAAATTATTTTAATACCAATAAGGAAACCCAACAGTGTATTTGCAGCCTGTAATGCTAATATCAAACCAGGCCTAAAGCATTTCCTGGAGGATTAATGACCAGAGGGAATTAATGGCCCTTGGCTTCATCTCAGGCCATCTACGTTCCCAGTCAGTCATTAATCCTAAGAAATGTCCTGAGCCTCAATCATTACAACTTAATTGAGATGTCATGAAAAGGGTTAAAGAAGTTTTGACTACTTTACTACATGAATACCAGCAGTGAAATGCATTTAGAATCCCTGTTTAAAAGACATGTAATTGCCTCAGATTCTTTATATTATCATAACTCTTCAAAATTGATTGGTTTTAGGTTTATGGAAAAATATGCAAATTTACAGAGGATGTGACACACAGTTCTCGTTGTGGGGATAAAAGTAGTTCATACAGAATTCATTTGATTGACTTTGATTACTGAACAAAATCTAATTGTTTTAGATATATTATCACACTTTTCTGGAGATGCATATTATAGGAAAGAAGTATTTGGCATGTGTGATTGTCAGTTCAAATATGTCATGTTAAGCAATGGTTGTTTGTGGGGTTCTATCATTTCTAGGAAGCACTGCTATCAGGAACTACATATTCAAAGTAAACAAAATGGAAAAAAGAAGACATTTCTTATTCAGGATGAGCATAAAATTAGCCTAAGTGGAGTAGGGAAAAAAGACCAGCGACTTCTGTCTTAGCATTTTGGATCTCTGCATTTTCTAAACAAAGTATCTAACCAACTTGTAAACATGTTTCATTTGCAGAAGAATCTGCTGATACCAGACAAAACAAGGACCGCTACAGAATGGACAAATAGTGAAAGTGGCCAATCAGAATAAAAGCAAACAATTACAAAGAATCCCAACAGGGAACTACATTTTAAGCCGAATATGCTTTTAAATGTAGAAAGCAGGGAAAACCCCACTAGAAACAGATCTTAAACGCAAATTTGATTGTACTTCTTATTGCTCAGAACCTGGTTGCTCGCCAACCATAAGTGTCCCTGGTTTAAATTCTGATCCTCTGTGACCATGTCGTACTCAGCAAGCAGCATCAAGAGCTCAGTAGTTTGCAAACTTTTTCACATCTTCTATTTTTCATTCTCAGGACTATAGTATATCCATGTTTTGAGGAACAGGTTTGTCTATTCTACAATATTTTTGAACACTAATTATCTGAGTAGCGATGGTGGTGGTGGTATGTGTATATGTGCGTGTGTGAGCACATGACCAAAAAATGAGTATCGACAGCAGATTTCAACACTACTCTCAATGAATCACCTTCTGTAGTGGCTCTAACTCAGTTAGTTGCCCACTTACTTTTGGATTTTTCAATAACACCATTTGAGAAAGTTTCAGAATTTTAATCATGTGTAGTTGGATATGAGTAGAATTTTTCTTGTTGGCTTGAACTGCAAACTTGAGCCTAAAGTTGAGACCTGACAACAATAGTCCCTCAGGGTTTATTATTAAGAGAATAGTGGGTTAACTTTGACATCTCTATCCAACACTCGGCACCCCAATTCCATCCCAGGCTATTAAAAATAACCAAAAGACAGAGTAGAGAAAGAGGCAAGGAATAATCTGGGTCATCTGGAACACTGTGATTCCCACAATACCAAGCTGGAGGGGTGGGCAAGTCCAAGAGAATCTTCACCCTAGAGATGGAAGGTAGTTGCAAAGTTGACATCTCATTCATTCCCTTGTCAGATATCTGCTTTGTCAGTGGACTTGCAGATCTATTCTGAACATCTGAGCAAGAGAAACCAGGACCGGAGAGAAATAGCAGTGCAGAGAGTGAAGTGACTGAGGTATAGTAAGAATGTAGATGTTTCTCTTTGGGCTGAGAGGCACTTTGAAGGTGACAGCCTTGAGATGTCTTGTTAGTGTTCAAGACACAAGGAAGTTTCCCTAAGATTGTAAGGTTAACTGCTGGTGGCTGGTGGCACACACTTCCACACACTTGTCATGAGCCAGCTGGCAATGCAAGAAGTGAAAGTTTTGACTCAGGTATGAGATGGGAATTTTAGATTGCCCTACGCTAAACTTTAAATACATGAAAACTATGGTATCTTTCCAGAAAATCTAGCTAGCATGGCAGAGAAATGCAACAATATGTCATGTTTGTACCCCTGAGTTCAATTAACTGGCTACTCATGTAGTAGATCCATGTATGCCTCATGATGGTCTCTCTTGTATCCTGGATTCCTATCACTCTATGAATGACTTGTCAAGTCATTAGTTCTTGTATTTACAGAATACTTAGACTGTGAAATTAGAACACCAGACAATTCTTTAAAAGATTTGACTGGTATCCTTTGTCTAGCAGATTCATTGGTGATCTTTATTTATTCCTTAGCATATTTATGGGTCTACAGAAGATCCAGGAGTATAATTAATTTTAACAATAGCAAATAAAATTATCAAAGTCATAAATTATTAACAATTAATAAAGTCATTTAAAAATGTTTTTCTTCTGTCATTTTTCACATACAATATATTGATAAATTCTATAATTTTATAATCTCACCACTTTTTTCTTCACTCTTAACCTAGTACAAATCGCTGGTACTTCTTCTTTGAATTACTGCAAGAAATACTTAATTGGTCTCACTGCCTTTATTTTTGCCCTCCTATGGTTTATCTCCAAGTAGCAGTCAGAGCAATATTCAAAACCTAAACTAGATTATGACACTTCTCTTGTCAGAATTCTCCAATGTCTTTAAATTAAGCTTAGAATAAAGGCCAAAGTCCTCACAATGGCTTTCAAGGTCCAACAAGACTTGTGTACTTGCCTCTCCAACTCTCAAGATCTTTTATCACCTCCTTCCCTGTAGCGATCCCCCACTCAATTTCTATGTATTCTGAAAATAATATTTATTTAACATGTACTATGTGCTAGACACATTCTAAGTACTTTCCCAATATTAAACAGCTAGTAAGTGGTGGAGGTACAATTTTATCTCAGTCAGACTGAGCCCACATGCTTACTCTTGACACCATTCTGTCATCCAGTATGTATCTATGGAGCTGGTATGTTCTAAACAGACAGTGTTTTTTAGTAATTAAAACAGGGCTTTGGAGTTAAGTGAAACCAGGCTCATATCCTAGTCCCTCCTCTTCTTAGCAGTGTGACTTTTAGCAGATTACTTAACTTCCCCGTATTTCAATTTTCTTATATGAAGAATGAGGATAATAACTCCTTCACATTATTATAGACATATATATGTAGATGTTTCTCTTTGGGCTATATGGAGGGTTAAATAAGAATATAAATAAATATTCTTAGTACAGTCCTAAAGAGTATGCAATCAAAGCATTGTAAATTATTATTACATTATTTAAATATGTATTTCCAAAGAAAATTAATATTACCATTCTTGAGGCTCTTATAATGCTTCAAATTTAGGAATTTGGGAATCTGTATTAAAATGGCTTATGCTTGTATTAAAGATTTGTAGATAATTGGGATATGTCTACCACATCATGAAACTGAAGATCAGGAAAGAGGAGTGGTTGTTTTATATGTAATTCTTCAAAGGATGTCCAAGATTACACACTCCTTATTTTACTCATTGCACATTTTTTTCAAAAATAATAGTTTACATTAAAGCCGACAAATATACACTAAAATTTTATCTTGTTGCAAATTAAAGATGATAAATTATAATCTGAAATAGCAAAGTTCATGGAAACAGCAACTGAACATTAAATAGTGCCTTACAAACTCAATGCATTTTGGGGGGGAAGGGAAATAGTGGTTATAAGGGCTACTCAGGAGGCCAGCGTGGGTCTATGAATCTGCATGTCATGATTATAGCTAAACATTTGTCACGTTAGAGTCAATGGGATCTAGTTTATCATTATAAAACATGCTCTTAAATAACAGAAATATGTTTTCTTCGTAGATTCTTTTTATGTTTTGTATTTCTTCCATATTAACATTTTCTTTTAGTTCATATTCGATGTACTAGCTAGCCAAAAAAAAAAAAAAATTCAGATTTGTAGGTGGTCCTTAGACCATGCTAAAATCTCTGTAAACCAAGAACTCATTGAGGGTACTCAGTAAATACCTGTGGATTAATCGGTTAACTCATTGACTAATATTAGTGTTTTATCTCATAATGTCTAACAATACATACACACACCACTATGTTAAGCACTTGACATGTAGTGTATAATAACTAACTTAATTCCCATGAAAACCTCAGAAATGAGTAGTAATATTACTTCTATTTTACCGATGAATGTATGAAGGCAGAGGGAAAGTACGTGACATGTCTAGGTGGTTCAATTGGAATTTGAATCTGGAGAGTCTGGCACTAGACTCTACATCATAATGGAAAAGCAGCCCAGCTACACATGTGTTGTTATGGCCAATCACCAATATTAATATCTATCTTAACAAATATGTCTCTCAATTATCTATTAATATCACTAATGCCTGCTGTCATAAATGTATTGATTGCTTTTGGTGATGCTTTTCAATTCTTTATTTTGTTTTGACAAAAACCTCATGTCTACTTCCCATTTGACCCCCTCCACTGGACAATTTTATATTCTTTCCCATATCCAACACTTTCTTGAAGTCTTTTGGCATGCAAGCTGCCTTTTCATTTTATCACATGACTTGATGAAGTCTATTATAACTTTTTGTTTCCTTCACTGTTCTTTTTGAAAGCATGGATACATAGGATTATACCTTTATGCAGTTATCAAATTATGCTTACTAAATACAAATATTATAGCTATTATTCAAATCTTTAAGAATTTGAAGGGATTATCCAAGTCTTGAAGGACCTGAGATCTCATTTGCTTAAAATGTAGCAATGAGATGAAATATTCTCATAGCACCATTCTTTGAGAGCTCTGCAACCTATACCATTGATCCTTAAAATATTCCTTCTTGGTATAACTAGCAGTATTCATTTTTCTTCTGTAAAATAGAAACAATGAGGCAAAGAAATGAAAAGTCCTTTTTTTATACTTAATTGTGTTCTTAAACTCAAACTACTCATTTTATTATGAAGCAAATAAAATAAATAGTTTGAAATTAGAATTAGCATGTATATCATTATCAGGAATAGGAAATGTTTATTAACATTTTAGAAGTTAACATGAAGAATAATGTCACCTTGTAAGATATCTGCTCCATAATTATCTTTGGGCAAAAGAATAGAGATGCCTAGAGACAGTGGTCATGTAAACGGGACCAACATGGCCACCATGATTTAGAGAGTCCACCCCTTTATCTCTCAGTAACATAAACATTTTGACCAACATCCTGATTTCTTTACAGATTATGATTCCTGATTGTCTGGCTTTAGGCTTGTTGATAAGAGCTTTTTAAAGATAACTTTATCTTGGCACACAATAAAATGTCATCTTTACTTTGCTCACTTCTGGATCTCTTTTCTGGTTTCTAATGCATTTACTCTTAACAAGAGCTAAAATAGGTTAGATCGATAGAACTTACCTTAGAAACTACTCCATTTAACACAGCATTTTTTGGATGACAAAATAGCTGATTGAAAAGTGAAAAATCCCTACTCTCAAGCAACTCTTTTGTTTTGGTTGATTATACTGGTTGATTAACTACTTTCTTCCTCATATTAAGAAAATATTTAAATAAGTGAAGTATTCTCTGTTCAAGTTGGGGTTTAGAATATTTTGATTAGGAACATACATAGTATTCTAATTTGAACTAGTTCTCTAGTCATTTATTTACTTTAAAGTGTACAAAAATGAATAGTTGAGGTCAGTCTGCTTAGTACAGCAAATTTGTCAGTTTTAGTTTTTGATCCACAATTTTATTCTTCTCATTCATTGGATTTGACTTGACCACTCTTGTTAGCATTTTATTTTATTAATTTCTCCTTTTTTTCATTTCTTATGACTTGAGATATTTCCATTTGCTTATTTTTTTAGTATATACATGAAAAGTTATGAAATTGAGAGATATACACATATATATGCATTACTTTGCAAAGTTGGTTTTTTTTTCTTTTTATTTTACTCAGTTGCAGATCAGCTGAAGAAGCAGATGTTTGGTGTCAATGGTTTTTAAAAAGCAATTCTCAGTTAAAGGACTGTTTTATTTTAAAATATAAAAGAGAGTAAGATAGTTAACCCTTTCTAACATTTCTCAATTATGAAGACTCTTTATTTATGAAAGTTTACATATCAAAATGTATTGCTTTGGGTTATTTGTTTCATTTTATTTCATCAAGGAAAGATTTAGTGCATCAGAATATAAAACTGCTTAATTCTGACAGGTAGGTATATTGGCTTATCTCTCTGTTCCTGTTGCTCAACAAAAGTCCTTTGGAACTATTCTTTACTTTTGTAGTAGTTTCTATTAGTTCACTGAAGATGTTTAACTGCACAAGCACTTTGTAGTCTATTTTGGTTTATTATTACTTAATAAAAGAAAATAGAAGGCAAATAACAGTTCAAACAAAATATGTGTCTGATTTTTAACTGTTTTTGTGCTATAATTCAAAGTTCTTGTCAAATCAGGGCAACAATATCAATTAAATTATTTGCTAGATCATTTAAAAAATGAAATAAACAGAAGGATAAATAAATATGTATATATTCATTTTTATTTTATTATGTATGTATATACACATTCATATACATATTTGAAAAGGCACAAATTAAATCTTGTATTTCTTCAACAACAAGGTGGTACATTATCACAATGGCATATTCATGAGTCCTCACAATGACAAAATCATGGAATTTACATTCTTTCTCCATCCAAATAGCAAATTTGCTGGCTTAAAATGTACTAGTTTAACTTAAACACCATATACCACCTACACATTAATTCAGAATTTTCTCTTAAGTGCTCAAATATTCCAAGGCCATGACAGAATATAATAATATTCAGTAGAAAGAACTCACAGAGGTCAACAATCTTGCATCCTAGATGACATCTCAGGGCAAGACACAAATGACATCCTTCTCTTTATTATTTTTTATTAAAGTATGGTTGATATACATTATATTAGTTTCAGGGGTACAACTATAAATGTATAATGATTCAACATTTACATACCTTGAGAAATCATACTTTTTTTAGATATTAAAATTAAATCACTGAAAATAAAATAATCTTATGGCAAATGATTAGTGTTGTATGTAATTATCACTAATTTTTTTCTACATGAACCTTGGCATAAGTATGCTACGTATAGTATGGATCTAAATATTTGAGACTATCAAGATACCTTCTCTTTCTTTATGTAGCAAAAAGAAGCCTATCACAATCTTGTCTTCCAAACTTTAACAAAAATTCAAAGAGAGCTTGCATTGCCTTTTCCTCTTATAAATTATTTTATTTCAGATAAAATAACTACCACAATGACAGCTCAAGCCAGTGAATATATTAACCATTTGTATTAAATTAGCTACACCAAAAACTAACAAAATATCCTCCAGTTAAATACAAATAAGATTTTATATCTACCTACACCACTTTTGATTAAACTCACAGGTATTAACCTCTGCAGAAAACTACGTTTTTCTCACTCAACATACAGGTTTTTTTTTTTTTCAGAGAAAGGGGATATAGGTGGAACAAATGCAAAATCACGAGTGACTTAAGGCACGGTCATTTTGTGCTACAATAGTTCATTTAACAATAATTCAACTTTAAAAGTTCAACATCAGTAAGTACGATTACCAAAATTTTATGAGAAACATGATAATATTTCTTTTTTGTTATCTAGTTTAGGGAAAATATACAGAAAAGGTACACTTTTGGCTGCTGCTACTAGCAAATATTTATTAATCTTTCAAAATTCTTAATATTAGAGTTTTATAAAGAAAGAATAATGAGTCTAGTCCTATCTATTTGTTAAGTGTTTATCTGAGTATGGTGCGATTCTAAGAGCTTTATAAAAGTGAGACTAAAAACATAGGCCTTACCCCCATTTTGGAGGAAACTATTGTTTCCCAAGAACTTAGAGATTCTTCCTGTCTGAAGGAACTTGCCTCACCCAAACGAAGCACTTTTAATTTATTTTCTTATATGTGATTTCTTCTGTCTATAAAAGAAGTATGTGTCCTCTATGGAAAATTTGTAAAATTCAGCAGAGCCTGAGAAAAAATATATTTACTTAAAACAGTCCTCCTCAGAGTCTCCAAGGTAACTACTATTATCATTTTGAAAGATGCTTTCTTCTTTCTTCTATATTCTTTTTTACTCCCCTTTCTTCTTTCTTCCTTCTTCTTCCCATTCTCTCCTTCATCCTTTTTCCTCTTCCTTGACCTCTCTACATATAATGTACTCTTGTTTTCAATTAACTCTGAAACATTTTTCCAAGTCTTGTTTAAAATTTTTTAACGTGTTTTTAAATATTGCATAATAGTCTAGCAAATAACCATTTTACCTTGTTTTAGGTACCAGAATCATATTTTCAGTAGCATGGCACTTCAGTAGCATGGCACTTTATGAATACAGAATACAAGCTATTCTATATTAAGACTATTCTGGATTAAGAATCTTCAGGGATTTTTGTGATTGCTTGATGATTGCTAGACCATGGGATTTAGGCTATGGATAGCTCCCAGCTCCTACTCAACTGGAGTGGATACCACAACTATTCCTCAGAGATGAAAACAGTGACTTTTGGGACATGACATCTACTTGTTTTGAAAAGAGTTGAGTGTCTTCAACATAAAAAAGAATTGCGTTAAGTCAAAGAATAAAGTGGTTTCTATCATTATATCGATGTCAAGTTTGCATAGAAGAGTGTGTATGGATGTTGGGTAGTCAAAGTCTGAAACACAGAGATTATTATGTTACTCTTTTTTTGTTTGTTTGTTTGTTTGTTTTTTGTTTTTTGTTTTTTTTTAGCTTCAAACCCATACGTCTGCACTTTGTTTTTTTATACTGAGGTTGCACTCATTTATACTTTGCCAGTTGGCCCCCATCATACTTGTCAAAAGAGGCACTAGAGAAAATCCAGAAGGCTAGATGAATAAAAAAAGACTCTTTCCTGTTTGCTTCTAATTCCAGTCAGATGATAGCTCTTCACCCTGGCTGTGACAATTGATTCCACAAGTAGCAATTGATTGCCATTTGCAATTTTTCCATGCTATTAAAATTGGCCTCATTACATTCCTCTCAGAAAACTCAGCATCAGCCAGACCATGCTTTATCCTCAGAAGACTGAGTTCGGTGGAATTCTCCTTTAAGCTCTTAAACACCAGTACTAGCTGAGTTCTCTTACCTCAGGGATCTGAGTCCTAGTTCCATAGGATCTTCTTCAAGCCACTGAGTTTCAGTAATTTCTTTTGTTCCTCCAGCTTAGGTTTAACCACAGAAAGTGTCCCTTTTTTGCCTCTTTAATTTTCTAATAGCCAGTTAAGAATTCTGTTTAATTTTTTTCTTTTAAAATAATTGATGTAATTTCTGTCTCCACAAAAAAATCCTGACATACAGTGGTAGTTGAAGATAAAGAAATATATGACATCACTCAAGATATCTGCATCAAAAAGTTGGGGGCTAAGAGACAAATCCTACGGGACAGAAGACAATTTGTCTGTATGAGTATTCAGAGAGATATGAAGTGAATGAGTATAGCAACATTGAGAAAGAGATATTCAAGGAGTCATCAATAAAGCCTGTGGCAGAACATTCAACTAGGTTAAGAACAAAACTCTTTCCTGGAACTCTACATTCTCGATGACTCACATTATGATGAAGGTGGTTTTCTTTGGTTTGAAAGATAAGCTTTAGAAATTCTTAGTCATTTGTGTTTGGTTAGTGCTTCTTATTTTCTGTGTAGTCCTAGGTAGGGAGCATCAGATGGCCAGTGGAAATAAGGATAGAGGAAATAAGAAAGACAGTATTCACATTAGGTCAGAACATCCACTGGGTACTTGACGGTAGGAATAAGGCCTAAGGTTGTTCGGTATGTTATTTTGTTCTAAATTCATTAACATTTTAATCATGTTTCATTGTATGGCAGTATAAAGGGAATTCCTTAAAAGGGGTTGAAAATTGCCATTCCTTATAAGTGTTTAGTGTTCTCTCATGAGAAGAATGAATATCGATTTGACTCTCTCCATTCCAAAATACCAAGGAGAACAAAAAGAGCTATGATTTTACTTAATAATCTCAACTCAAGTTTTGACATTGAAGTTAGACATTTAGATGCGTCTAATACAATGAAGCAGACTTTGGCAAAATTGAAAAGCACTGAAACTCTTTACCACAACATTCCCAGCTGAAAACTGGGAGTAATCATTTCATTTTTTTGACAAATTATAACAGCCTCATCAACGAAAGAATTTAAAGTGCAAAGTAGACTAATTGTCATTATCAGAACTGCTAACGTTGTACTTTGCTGTATAATAAAGAAGTAATATAAACAAGGATATCATTTTAATTTGTAATGAAAGTAGTATAATTAAAATTATAATATATTCTCATATATTATAACCTATATTATAACCTATAATTTTTATGGATGATGTTCCTTTTGAAATGGTTTTATCTCAGAGACAAGTTTCCTTTGAGTTTGGGTAGATTCAAATTCCTATATCAATAATCAAAAGCCTAAAAAATCTATCATTTCTAATTCTATAACTTATGAAATAAACATTTTGTACCAAAACTTTTATGTATCTTATTTCCATTAATTTTCACAACATGTGGCAAGAGAATAATTTTTAATTATATTTCTATTTGCCCAAAGATAGACATCAGATTATAACTCAGTTTTGACTCTAAAGCGCATGTACTTTTTATTATCTGAACTGCCCCCCTCTAATATATCACGGCTTCCCTTTGTATGGGAGCTTATAATAGAGAATTGAAAATGTGAAACTCATATAGTAGAGATGTTACAGCACAGGTTCCAGAGATGCTCAGAGACTTTTTAAGGCCTCTGAGAATGTAGAACTGAACCTATCTCAGATCTGCTGGTTCGCAGTACCGTTTGTATACTTCAACATCATATGGCTAGACCTGAACTTAGTTCAATGTGTTCATAACTCTAATTTTATGCCTAATTTTACCTCAACACATTCATCTGGAGTCTAAAAAACCACTACATTTTAATATAGGATTGAACAACATGATAGATATACTTTGTCAGTTTGTGTTGAGGTCCAGATGACGTTAGGAACCATTTATTTTACCATGTTTTTTTCTTAGCAGATCCAGAGAAATACAACTATAGAATATGATCAGAGGACCAAAACCATTCCTCTCTTCAGATGAAGCCTGAGAAGAGAAACACCTAATCAAGAGATGCGTCAGACTAGACAAATAATCATTTCGACTTTGTCTGAGTTGTTCTGGAGCTGAGTTTGTGGGTATTTAGGCTGAAGAAATTGAATTTCTCTGCATTAAAATATGGAAGGAATTTTTAAAAATTGTTTGTTTTTGCTGTTATGGGTATTGGTCGTTGTCCTGAGAAGACAAAGGAGAGATTGAGAGTGTCTGAGTACCATATCAGAGAAGCTAAAGATTTTTTAAAAACCAGGGTATCCACTTTTAAATTCTATTTGCATATTGATAATGTAAATTCCTTCCATGTCTCCAAATATTTTAGAAAAGCTGATATATACACAAAAGCATGAAAATTTAGGACAGGGAAAGGTATGAAAATTTAGAAGAAGGGATGTGTTCCTTTATTTTTTTTAAGTTTGTGAGAAAGAAATAAAAAACAGCAATTACTGGACACCTGAATAAAAGATAAGTGAGGAAAATGTAAGGACACCTGGAATTCATGGAGATCTTAAGTAATAGCATGTGTCCACAGGACAGTGAATGAGAGTTTTGTTAGTCTTATGTAGATAATAAAAAGAAAGTGACTCTAGTTGACATTGAGGTTATGCATGTAGGTGCTCAAGAAGTATTTTAAGTAGTAATAATGTATTATATTTAATAAGCATATGTTATACTCTAGGCACTGCTCTAAATATTCTGTATATATTAACTCATTTAATTCATATAGTGACACTTTAAAAAAGGTACTCTTATCTTAATTTTAAGATGTGGATATTAGAACAATAATATTCAGCAATTTAACCAAGGTTGTATTATCTATATAAGTGGCAGAACTAGGATTATCCCTAGCAGCGTGACTCAAATAAAAAGAGGATTTAGAGCAATATAAAAGAATAGATCCTAGAAATGTGTCAAAACATTTAAGTAAATGATTACTATTTTGTCATTATAAAATAACCTTTAGATAACAAATAGCTGAAAAAGAAAATTATAGCTTTATGCCATATATTTTTTAAGCTTATGAACATAGCTTTTAAAAAAAGTATTGACAATCTACTGTATTGTTCTCAACTGCACCATGGGAGATTAAGAAAAAATTCACATGTTCATTATTAGCATGAGCAGACTCAAAGGAGCCTGTGTAATAGTGGCATAGTTAGTGTGAGGTCCCTAAAGAGATCATCCTCTGAGAAATATATCTGGGTCAATAGAGACTAAAATCCTTTCCA
>NW_006442484.1:31235308-31245707 GCF_000325575.1 Pteropus alecto
TCTCTGCCCAGAACATCACAGTTACAGAGTTGTATCCTTCTTATACGTAATTGTTACAAAATTCAGAAAAAAGAAAAAATAATTAGTACTCATATCCACTGTAGAGTCTACACTTTTGGGGATGTGTGGTTGAGACTCCAAAAGTCCATTTTGCTGCTATGGCAGTTGTCCTTTCTGAAACATCCATTGACAATATGATGATTGTGACATAATCCATTGAGGTAAATTTGACACTGCATGTTTGCATTTGGTTTCACATAGGATGAACTGGATTATTCCAGTGAACTGAATAAATGGACACTTTATTGAGCAACATACCTTGGGAAGCATCAAACTTATTCTATTTTTTGTATTCTTCCCACTCTCAACACTCTCTCAAATTCTCTTTGATATACAAACTGCTTATCATTTTACCACATGACTTGATAAAACCTTAGTACATATTTTATTCACTTCTACTTTTTCTTTCAAATCATGTTTTAAAACTACTTTATTAGTAGTATACAATTCTAATTGTAGAATTCTTCCTTTTTTTTTTCTTGAGCTGTAATTTGTCCACATCCACTTATTAGTTCTAGTTCTGTCCTTTGAAGCAGTATGGCATAGACTATTTCTTTACTACTTTATTAGTAGTATCAATTCTAATTGTAGAATTCTTCCTTTTTTTTTTCTTGAGCTGTAATTTGTCCACATCCACTTATTAGTTCTAGTTCTGTCCTTTGAAGCAGTATGGCATAGACTATTTCTTTTCTCATATGACAATTTTTGAAATGGTTGAATGCTTAAAGTTATAGATCTTGCATCACCTCACTTCTAGTTTTTCTCTCCTGTGGGCTGAAATACATAGCTCTTTCAATCATTCTTTCCTTAATATAATTTACTAGAATATAAACCATCTTAGTTAATTTATTCTAAACATTGATAATTTGATGTCATTCTTCAAGTGTAAAGTCCAGTAAAGTATACATACATACCTTCAGGAATGACCACCTGACTGACATTATGTTTGACATGGTTATCATCATACTTGATATGAGTAGAATATATCTATTAATATAGCTTAAGCCTTCATGATGGTATTTTCATTTTTGAAAACAAGCTAATTACATTATTCATTGCTACTGAGATTCTTATTCACAGAAACTCTAGATGTTGTATATGTGAGTTTCTACTACAAAGTCAACTCATTCTTTATTTTTTAAACAAAGATGAGGAATTCAATAAAAATACATTTTAAATCACATTAGTTGATCTTAATCCATTATCCTAGATTGAAGCAGCTTCAAAATATTGTGAAAAACCAATCAGGGTGAGATAATGTCTATGTTGGTAGTCCAGCTCAGCAAGAGGGATGAGATGTCTAACATCTCATTAAAATTGTGAGTATCCATCAAAGACAACAAAAAAGTCTTACCTTAGGATTAAGAAACATTCCCTATTCCCACTCTGAAACAAACAAACAAACAAACAAACAAGTAATCACAGTATCTTCAGAAGAGACAAAAATTGAAGGCTGAGTATTATCAAATTAGAGAAACAAAAAAAAATTTTGAGCTTTTTATATATTTTCCCTAAAAGTGCATTAAAAAATCTATAAGATTTTAAGGTAAATAGCTAATAATTGAATTTCTTATGACAACAAAATTAACACTCTTGAGATAAAGATAATAAAAACTAAAACTGAATAATAAATCATCAGTAACATATATTGATGACCAAAGTTCATGTCTAACGTCCATAAGAAATTACAAAGACATGTATATGTGTATGTGTGTATGCATATATGTGTATAAATTGTTAAGAAAGAGAAAAGTAAACAGTAGAACTTAAACTTGACAGCTTCAGATATGGGGTTAGCAGACAAAGAACTAAAGGAAAGTATGTGCAAATAATTAGGAAATAGTAAAATATAACCAAACAGAAATTCTATAGTTGACAAGCATGATGTCAGAAATAAAAATTCTTTGGGTAGGTTTAACAGCAGAATGTAGGTGGAAGAAGAAAGAATGAACTTAAAGAGAATAGAAAAATTTCAATCTGAAGAACGAAGAGAAAAATAATATTGCATAAATATGGAAAAACCTTCAGAGATATATGAGACAATACCAAATCATTTAAAGAATTAGTGGCAAAAAAATCCTCAAATTTGGTAAAAACATGTAGATATACATATCCAAGAATTGAGCAAAATTATCAGGCAGGAAAATTATGAAGAAAGTCATGCTAAGTTACTTCATAGTCAAACTGTTGAAAATTGTTTGCTGAAAAGATAAAGATAAAATCCTAAATGTTGCTAGAGAGAAAATACACAATTACACAGTTACTGTTCACTTCTCATCAGAAGCAAGAAGATAATAGAATGGAATCTTTACAGTGCTGAAAGGAGAAAAATTGCAACTTAAAAGTCTACATACAGTGAAATTATCCTGGAAAACTGAGGCTGAAACTTGCAACCAACTTTTATATGCATAAAAAAATAAGATGGATTGATGAGTGGATAGAATTATAGATAGATGGATAGACTATAATAAGTATAATAATATTAACCCTATAATGTAGTTGATAAGCATATAAGTATTCATTGTAAAATGCTCTCAGCTTTTTTTATATTTGAAAATTTCCATAAGAAAATATTGAAAAAAAGTTAGAGTGAAATAATGACAATTTAACAGACAAAAGCTTAGAGGCTTTATTATCATAAGATCTATACCATAATAAATACTAAAGAATATTCCTCAAGCTGAAGGATTACAATTAATTATTTTAAAAATGTATAACATTTTAAGATGGGGATTTATAATGTATACAAATATAGAAGATATGAGAATAATTGCAGTGAAAATGGAGTAGCAGATTAATGCAATTATATTTTAAAGTTAATACATTTTGTGAACTGAGAGTGGGGTACTGTTTAGTATGTAATGGAAAGTATGAAACATGAAGTGGCTGGTGATAAGTGAAAATTATGAGGGACCCGATGTTAACTTAAAATAGTATAATATTGATTGTAAGTACGCTGTACAGTTCACATCTGATCCATCACAATTCTCATTTCCAAAAGAGCTAATGGGTCAAAGAAGTCACAAGAAAAAATAGAAATACTTTGAGATAAATAAAAATCAAAATAAAACTTACTAACAGTTATGGAAATCAGCTAAAACAATGCTGAGTGAAATTTATAACATATATTTATATGTTAAATGCCTATATTTAAAAAGAAAAAAAGATCTCAAATCAATTATCTAAACTTCCGCGGGAAGTTTAAGATACTAGAAAAAGAAGAGCAAAGAAAACCTAGAGTGTGCAGAAAGAAAGGAATAATAAAAATTAGAATGAAAATTAATGTAATAGAGAATAGAAAAGCAATAGAAAAAAAAATCAATGAAACCCAAAGCTTGTTTCTGGAAAGATCAACAAGACAAACCCTTCATTAGACTGACCAAAAATAAAAGAGAGAAGATTCAAATTACTAGAATTAGAAATGAAAGAGGAAACATTACTACTAACTTTGCAGAAATAAAAAGGATTATAAAACAAAAATGTGAACAACTGTATGCCAGTAAATTAACTTAATTAGATGAAATGGACACACTCAACAATAAAGGGACAAATGACCCAATTAAAACATAGGGAAATGATTTGAATAGACATTTACTCAAAGAAGCTATTCAAATGGCCGATAATCACATGAAAAAAAATGGTCAACATTATTTGTCATTCGCAGAATGAAAATCAAAACCTTAATGAGACACCACTTCACCCTCAAAAAGATTGCTACAATAAAAAAGATAGACAATAACAAGTATTGGCAAGGATGTGGAGAAATTCAAAGTTATACATTGCTGGTGAAAATGTAGAATGATGCAACCACTTCAAAAAACAGTTTGGCAGTTCCTCAAAAGGTTAAATGTACAGTTACTGTATGACCCAGCAATTCTCCTCCTAGGTATACACCCCAGAGAATTGAAAACATGTCCACACAAAAATTTGTACACAGTTTATAGCAGCATTATCCATACTGGCCAACAAGTGGAAACAATCCAAATATCTATGAGTTGATGGATGGAAAAGTAAAATGTGGTATACCACACAATAAACTATTATTCAACCATAAAAAGAGATGATGTGCTGATTCATGTTAAAACATGGATAAACCTTGAAAGTATTATGGTAAGTGAGAGAGGCCAGATACAAAAGACCTTAAGTTGTATAACTGCATTAATGTAAAATGTCTAGAATAGGTAAATCCATAAGGACAAGAAAGTAGATATGTGTTTGCTCATGGTTGAGAGATGGAAAATAAGGATTCACAGGATTTAGGGTATCTTCTTGGAATGATAAAAATGTTCTGGAATTAGATAATGCCAATAGTTGCACAACCTTATGAATACCCTATAATGCACTTTAAAAGATGAATTTTATGGTATGTAAATTATATCTAAATTGAAACTGTTTTGAAATAGAGTGATCAAGGGTTATTTCAGTTGTTACCTCTCTATATTTGAATAAACTGGTCAGTTCATTGAAAAACGTTAGAACTAAAAAAATAAATTTATCTTTTTATTTTAGTTAATTATTTTGCACTGGCTAAATGACTTCATTATAGTCTAGTCCTCGTTGTTATAAAACCATTACAACCATAGCAGCTGCAAATTGAAAACAAACCAAATGTTCAATCAATAGGATGATGGAAAAACAAATAGCTAGCCTATTCAATGAAATGTTACTCAGCAGTAAAAAAGAAGCAACTTCTCACTAATGATGGATCACATATCTCAAAAAGCACAAATGAGTACATGCTGTATGATTTTACTTATATGAAGTTCAAGAACCAGTCCAATGATTTTTCAGTGCTAGAAATCAGAACGCAGTTTCTTCTGGGAAACTATTAACTGGAAATGGGCAAAAATTATTAACTGGAAATTTTCTTTTTTTAATTAATAATACATGTTATAGTGTAAAAGGGATTTTTTTATGGTGATGGTAATTTTCAATATTTTAATCTAATGGTTACATGAGTACATCTATAAATCTAAAATCATCAAAACATATGCTTAAGATTTATACTTCTCTATTTTTCAAAAATTTTATAGATGCATAATTGACATACAACATTTTATTAGTTTCAGGTGTATAACATAATGATTCAATATTTGTATATATTGAAAAATGATCAAGATTTGCACATTTTGATGTTCGTACTTTATAACTGTAAAAAAGGGAAGGTAGAATAAACAAGAGCAAACAAAAGCAAAAAAGTCAAATTGTGTAAAAGAAAAGAAATAATAAAGATAATGGTAAAAATAATGAAGTAGAAAACAGAAAACAGTATAGAAAATTAATTAAACCCCAAGTTGGTTCTCTGAAGAAATTACTAAAATTGATTACAATTAACAAAACTAATCAAGAGAAAACCACAAATGTCAGGTTGAATAAAGATAATATTATTACAGATTTTGTAGATATTAAAATGATAAAAGTAATATTCTGAATAATTGTATGTCAGTAAATCAAATAACTAAGATAAAATGAGAAATTTCCTGAAAAGAATTAATTTTCAAAGTTGACATAGTAGAAACAGAAAATCAGAATAGCCATATATCTACTGAAAAATTCGAATTAAAAAATTTTTTCCATAAAAACCTCCAGGGCAAGGTAAATTCTATCAAAAATTTCAAGAAGGAATTATAATGATCTTTCATGATAGCTTCCAGAAAATAGAGAAAAGGTAAATGTTTCCTTCGTTTTATGAAATGAGTGTAACCTTAATACCAAAACCTGACAAGACAATACCATAAAAATAATTAATTACCAATATTTCTCAGATATAAACACAAAAATTCTCAACAAAATATTGGTAAATTTAATAAAGCAGTATATTTAAAGAAAGGAAAGCACCATGACAATATAGGGTTTATATCATAAATTCAAAATTGAATAATATTTTATAATCATTCAAAACAATAAAATCATCTCATTAGATGAAGAACAAACATTTGACAGTTTCATTCAAAAAATCTGTTAAAAAATGAAAAATGAAAAACTTTTTTCAATCCAAGAAGGGCATCTATTAAAACCTACAAATGGCATCATATTTAATGTTGAAAGACTGAATGCTTTACTCCTAAGATCAGGAACAAAGCAAGAATATAGCTTTTACCCTCTCCCACCCTATTCAATATGTACTGAAGGTCTAGTTCAATAATGTCAAAAGAAAAAAAATAAACGCTTAAACCTTGAAGAAAAAGAAAGTTTTTATTTACAGATGACATAATTGTCTACGTAGAAAACCCTAAATTATATACAAAAGAAACTATTAGAATTAATCAACAAATTTATCAAGATCATAGAATATATGGTCTATATACAGAAATCGATTGTATGTATCTAACAGCAAACAACTGTAAAATAAAATTTAATAACAAACCTATTCAAAATAATATTAAAAATAGAATTCTCAGGAATAAATTTAAAAATGTGTAAAACCTTTATACTAAAAACTAGAAAGCATTACTGAGAGTATTAAAATGTAAAAAAAAAGATATATTTTATGCTCATAGAAAGACTCAATGTTGTTAAGATGTACATTCTCCCCAAAATGGTCTGTAGATATAACACAATCTTAATAATCTCAGTAAACATTTTTTAGAAATTAAGAACTTATTGTAAATTTTATATGAAAATACAAAACTTAAAATATTGAAAATAATACAGAACAATACTAAAAAAATTTAGAGGACCTTTAATACCTAATTTCAAGACTTTAATGCCTGAAATCAGTGAGATAGAAAACAGAAAAACAGTGAAGTAACAAAGCAATGGCAATCATGACAGCGTAGTACTGGTGTAAAGATGGATATATAGATAAATTTAAAGTCCAAAAATTCACCCATATAGCTATGGTCAATATGTTGTCAAGAAAAGTGCCAACATAATTCAGCAGGTGAAACTACAGTATTTTCAATAAATGGTGTGGGAACAACTACATATCTATATAGAAAAAATGAATTGTGACTTCCACCTCAGATCATGCACAAATATTAACTCAAAAAAGTAATAGATCAAAAGATAGCATCAATAAGATAAAGAAGCAAGCCTCAGATTGGGAGAAAAAATCCAATATACGTATTTGACAAGATATTTACATTTAGAATATAAAGAGAACCCACACTTAATAATAGGAAGACCTAATATTTCTCCTACTTTCCTGAAATGGGCAAATTATTTGAATGAAATATTTTTAAAGAAAATATTCAAATGGCCTGTGTGCACATTGAACAATTTTCAACATCATTAGTCATCAAGAGAATTCAGATTAGCACCACAATGAAGTTCCATTTCACACAATAAAATGGCTGAAATTAAAACAATAGTATAGCCAGTGTTGACCAGAATAAACCAAAGTCATGTTTAATTATGCTTGAAATACTTGAGTCTTTTTCTGTCATCAAGGTAAACAATATTGGTCCTGAAATCCATTCAGAGAATAAAGGCTCTTTGCCCATATCCCTAAAGCTACCACTGCTACAAATAATTCATTAGTGTCTTCATTCACCAAATATTTCATGGACTGTCTACTATATACAGGATATTATGCTTTGTGTTGAGTTTTGTCCTCAAAGAGTTTACATCCTGGTTGACAAGACATATACAGGCAGATAAATTTTAATAAAAAGTGTTATGAGTTAAAGCAATGGTATGTTCAAAGTGCTGGTGGAGCCCACAAAAGCAAAGCAATTAACTCTACTTGGGGAAGACAAAAGGCTTCCCAAAGCAACATATGACCAAGATCTTGAAGAAGAATGGGAGTTTTCTGGGTAAAGAAGGAATGAAAGTGGTGAGGGCATGTTAGAGTATATGCAAGATATTTAGCCAAAGAAAGTTATGCTATGTTGCAGAAACAGAGAAATTCCAGGTGGCTGGGGCATAAGATATAGAAGTAGAACAGGATATAGAAGAAGTGGGGAATAGGGAAGAAAGGAGGTGAAGCCAGATATGTAGGACCTTGCAGGTCACTCTTTTAAGTAAATCAAATACATAAATATACCCCACACTTTTACTGTGTAATAAGAACTCTTGTAAATTAATTTTCCATTTTTTCCTGATAATTATATATCTCAACTTTCTTGATTCTATTTCTGCATCTTAGCAACATTGTGTGAAATCATCCCCCATGAAACTATCTTATATTTAGATATAAAGATAAAATAGTATAAGATCACAAGTTATTTTAAGATATTTAGAAAAAAGAAATACATAAACTCAAAATATTACTCTGCATCTCTTTCGTTTTTATTTCATTAAAATACATGGTACATAGAAAGCTATGTACAAGCATAACAATAGGTGATCTATATTACCATTATCATTATACTACACTGTACTTTTGTATTCCCAGTATCTTCTTGTCAAAAATCTCTTTTTTCTTTACGAATGAGTAAATACAATTTCCTCTAATTTTTCATATCTAATTGAGATAACATGAAGTAGGAGAACAGAGTTGAAGCTAGATAGGAAGGCTCTGGAGTAATTCAGAAGAGTCCACACAAACTGAAAAGAATTTATCTGAGCCTGTTCTAACCTTTGAATCACATCCCTCCCAGAGGAGATAAAGGAATCCATCCACCAGTGCCCCCTGAAAATAATGACTACACTCTCCAATAACTGTTGTGTTAGAAGTTATTTCCTGTGTTCAGTATACACAACCAGAGCATTTGAGTCAGATACAATGAGCAAAGGCCAGACGTGTCAACACTTTTAAAAGTTTTTTTAAATATTAGAAATGCTAAAAGACTCTAATATTTTGCTTTTACCAATTATTGAATTTATTATTTAATCCAGAACTGTTGCCTACTCTCTTTTTATGCCTTTATATTCCATGTAAAATCTCACAATAACTGCTGGGTGATTTAAAATACTATTTAAATAAAAGCTTTTTGAAGGCCTTACTAGGAGCTGAGCTGGGTATTTGAGCAAAGGTTTCCCCACCTGAAGCCAAAGACATCTATTTAACCGCTATGGTCTCTAGGCTGTGCAAATTGACTGATTTACTGTCACAGATTATCCAGCGCTCGGCCAGAAGCCATTTCAGTTTAAGGGCATGTGGTTTGGCAGGCAGCATTGCTTGCAATAATGTAATAAAACAGAAAGAAATCCATACCTGGTTGTGAAAGAAAAGAATCTATCTATTTTGCCAGAGGCAGGTCAATGGGTCCATGCGATTTAGTGGTGGGTCAGAGCAGAGCTATATAAAATAATCCACCATGACTTGTATTTCTGAAAATGACCAGCATGCTTCAGAGTTTCTAAATTCTGTGCACTATTGGAAGGGGTGGGGGCAACAATTACTAGTTTTGTTTGTCTTCTCTGGCTATTAGTTTATGATGGTGCTAGTGCTATTGATGGTTGTTCTGGTCAAGGTTTTTTTGGTTGCAATAATCAGAATGCTATGTAAACTCACTCAAATCGCATAAAATCAGAGGGCAAGAAAAGAAGTAGAAGAGGGCTTCGGGAAAGATGGGACTGAGACAGACTCTCTAGTGACTGTCTGCCTCCTCCTTGCCACTCTTCCCAGCAAGTCTGCTCCATTCTTCTCTTTCAGCATAGTGGCTTCCTCTGCTTGCACATATGAATCAATGGATTACCCACTTTGGACTTTCCTGCATCACAGCCTTTATCCTACAAGTCTAATTCTAACTAACTGAGTCTCTCGGTGCCTCATTTCCAAATTTCCAGGAAAATAATCTGATTGGACCAGCTGATCTACGTTTTGTTCAAAGTCTTTGCACTAGGTGATATCATAGGTTTCTCTCTTGTCAGCCTAGACGTTGGTGCTTCGAGGATGGTTTGAGTAAGGACCCTCATCACATGGTCTACTGCTGGTTTATTGCTCATTCAGCATGGACTATGGACAGTAAAGGCAATAGAAGGTATGCTGATATAACAATGGCTTTAATTGTATTAAAGCTAGGTATGTCTTCTTTCATTAAAAAAAATGTTGAGTGCTTAGTATATGCCACTATATTATGTACCATGCTAACTTCTGAAGATGCAACTGTTAATACGATGGAGAATCTCCGTTCTTCCCTACCTGCCCTAGCTCTGTCACCCTCTAACCTCCCTTAGGCCCCTTCAAGCAAATTTATTCAAAGTGCCCTTTATTTGGGCTTTATAGTACCGACTCTGAGACTTCTTGATATTTCATATCCTAAAGATCCTTATTTGTAATAAAGCACCAAGCTCTTCCATTTCCATTATTCCAAAAGCTATGTAAAGTTACCTCCTCCACACAGTCATTTCACTCTATCCTGTATCAAAACCACTCCCAATTTCCCATCAGCTTTCACTTTACCTTTCTGGTGTTTATCACCTTAATATGTCCTTCTTTTAGGGTTATCCT
>NW_006442484.1:31245751-31281457 GCF_000325575.1 Pteropus alecto
TTTTGTTGAAAGATTTGAGGCTACACTATCCTATATTGATGATGCACATTTATCTTAAATTATTTTTTATAACCTAGACTTAAAGAAGGAGGCTTTATTATTTACAAATCTGCTTTTACAGTGCAGAAACTATGAAAAGGCATTTCAATTTCATGCAAGAAATTGTCTAAATAAATGTGATTCTCTGATGATTCACAGAGCTGGTAAAAATCCAGGTACGCTATTGTTTCTTCCTGTAGGTACTTTAGCAAACCAAGTGAATAGCCCACAAGAGAAAAGTTGTCACTTTCACTGATTCATCAACATTTTTGCCAGCAATCACAATACCTGAGCCATCTGTGTTTAGCACTTTACAGGGGAAAAAAAAGCCTCTTTGCGACTGCCATACAAATCAGGGGCACTAACAAGGTCACACAGGAGGGAATTTCAGGACACTGAGAAGATGTTCTCCTGCATGGTGGTAAGCAGTAACGCAATAACGGCATTCTACACAAGTTCTCCTGCATCCCTGGCTGCTCTGCTCCAGCCTAGAGCAGCATCAGGTCCAGTGGGAAATGTGTATTATGCCTGGGTTAATTTGCTGATTAATCTCTAGTCAGTGGTTTGTGCTTTCCCCAGATGGCCAATTAAAATTTACAACTGGCAGAACAGTGTCCTGTTGGCAGGCTGCTGAGAGGCTAAAGCTAGAGGCAGTGACAGAAGGCATGGGCCCAGTTTTGTCTTCTTTTCTCCTCCCCTTGCCTTCATTTCTCTCTCTTGCTCTTTTTAAAGCTGCTGGATTTATTCAGAGGAAAGTGTAAGCCGGGCTTATGCGGTAAGTGTGAGATGTGTGGTGTAGTTTACAACTCTGCTGCTATTTACTCTCCAACACTCTCAGGGCCGTTCCAGTATTCCAGGCATCAACGGTTTTACCCACAGCAAATATAGCTGACAAAATCAGCCAGGGGGCACAACTGATTTAACAGCTTCTGAAATGTAATAGCTTTTTTTTTTTTTCCTGATTTGCAGTCCCCATGGATTGATGGTCTAATATCATTCACTTCCTCACAAATATATAAAACATTTACAGTTGTTTGTATAAATCAAAGGCAAAGTGCTATGTGTGAAGCTGATAATAAGTAATGCTGTGATAGATATAAAAGATAACATACTTTTACAGCAATAGCCCCCAAATTAATTGTTAGTTTTTATTTGGCATTCTATACAAACTGCATTGTATACACATCGGAATAAAACATAGCAAGGAATTTAATTAAAGAAATGCAATTTGATATAATTATTTTATAGTGAAACATTTACCATGTATTTTAAATATGCATAAATCATCTGGATTGGAAATTCTGAAGAAAATTGTTAATCAAAGACCATTGATTCTTAAATAAGCCAAACATGGTAATGATGTCTGATATTATGAGAGTTTGTTATTTTCACTAACTGTTGATAACAGTGGCTAAAATAAAATAAAATAAAATAAATATATTCCTTGAGATGGAAAAAAAGACATTTGTAAGGTGAATATTACATTACTGATAGTAAAAATAATTTAGGGGATTCAGGTGTCTCACTCATATTAAATAAATAGAAAGGGAGGAAGTATTGTGTAGAATCACCTTTGTGTAAAAGACATAGAATTTTGGATTCTGTTTTTATAAACCAAATATGTCATAGAACTTATACATTGGACATCAGTGAGACTCTATTAGACTCTAAGATGAGACTTCAAGTTCACAGGTGGCACTCTGTGAGTTATTTGCACTATACAACATACCACAGCAAAAATATAATTGTTCAATTTGTTTTTATAAAATAGAATTTTAAAATCGTTAGAGACACAGCAAGTTCCAAAACAGACAGTGACCGAATCACTATCTGGCACATTGTGAGCACTCAAGAAAGGTTTGACTAGTACATTAATTTCCCCCAATAAATAGAAAAAACTCAATTTTCTCTCTGCAAGGCATTCCATGTCAACCTCCATTTAAACGAAAGAGCTCAGAATATTTTTCAGAAAATGGTTTCTCATATGTTCTGGCCTTGAATTATTCTCATTCAAGAGATCTTCATGGCAGGCATCATACATCTTTCATCTTTTTTTTTTTTTTTTTTATCCCCCACAATGCCAGCACCAGTATACCTGCTCAATAAATGTCTGCTGAATTGAATTCAAGATGCTTCCCAAGTTGCTGCTGTACTTTGTAGAAACAACTCAATTCTGTTGATAAACCTTTAATATTATGAATATGAGTTCAACTACGCAAGATTTTAGTTCAACTTATGAGGTGAATTTAGGCCAAAAAAGATTACAAATGGGATATCTACAGACAAGACAAAATTGCGTAAGTAATATTTCTTGGTTTTATATTAAGTATTTTACCTAACCAAATATACTACAAATTTTCTTTGAAGTAAATATTTTTACCCATAAAACACAGCACTTTTATGTAATATATGTGTTGCTCTGAGGTATATTACAATGCTTGAGTTGTATTTCTTCTCAGCTGATTGAGGCATTTGTATCTAACTAGCAGCTGACATCCTGACTCACTCTAGAGATAGGATCCAGATAAGAGGCTGTGTAGTGTCACGACTTGGAAATACTAAACTGTGAATCACCATGTCTTGATGGAGAGACCGCAAATAACTCCACACATATTTATTAAGAGCTTACTCAACTTAAGGTACTGGGTTAGAGACTATTAGGCATTAGATATAGTTCCAAATATCAGGAAGCTTATCATCTATAAACCAAATAGTAGTAAAATAGGCCAAATATGATCACTGCCAAATATAGACTAAAAAGACCCATATAGAACACTTACTGGAAAGTGATTGATTTGTTTGGAAGGATTGAGAAAGAATTCTTGGGAAAAGTGAGTCTTATGGAAAAAGCTAGGATTTTTGATAGGAAAGGAAGAGAAAGGGGGTGCCTTTCAGGATGAGAAGATTGCATGAGCAAAGTATAGTGGTAGAGAAAAAAATATTAATTTAATTCAGAGAGAAGAAATTGATGAAAAGGATGACAAGAACAAGTGGGTGTGTGGATGCAGAAACAAAATGAGGCTGAAAAGGTCAGTTGGTATGTTTGAGGTGTAGAAGTTTGGAGCAAGTTTTTGATCAATGCACAACTTCAAATTTGTTGGATAGAAAAGCAATCCTAGTCTTTTCTGCATTTAACAGTGAATAAAAAGTGGGAGTCTGGCAGTAGGGAGTGAAGTTGTGTCTATTACAATGACATAAACAAGAGGTATGAGGGCCCAAACTACCATGGTGATAAGAATGAAGAAGAGGATGGATGACAGAGCTATTTTTAATGCAGAATTGACGAAATAGGATGGCAAATATGATGTTGAAGATGAGAGAGAGAGTAAAGTCAGAGATGGTCTCAAATTTCTAGGCTGGGAACCAAAATGGTTGGCAATGTCTCTACAGGGAAAAAAAAAAAAAGAAGACAATTGAAAGATTATGTTTATAGAGGAAGAGGGTCCTCTTAATTTGGATTTATTGAGTGTGAAAGATCAACAAAGTATCAGTATGACTCTATCTAACAGATTTTTGAAAATACAGGCCTGAAGTTGAAAATGAATTAAAGATGAGAGCTGTAGATGTCCTGGTCACCTGAGGAATGTGTCAATTGAAGTCATAGAAATTAATAAAGTTGTGGTCAGCTGATAGTCCATTTTGGCACTATCATGATTATTATTAAAATATTGAATTATTTCTGTGTTAGGTAGTAAATACAGCTGTTTCAAGCTCTCCAATGTGCTTTCTGCCTTCACTATCCCAACTCCAAGGATAGACCCTTGGGACAATCACTGTATAATGGCAATTAAAAAGTTAACGTCTATCCAGCAAAGGCCTCCAGGATCCTGCTGCTATAGTACTGTGGCTCCACCTGTTCTGATTGGTTGGTGCCCTCACCATCACTTACTACTGTTATGTAATTATCTTGTTACCCTTGCACACAGATAGACTATACAGCAAGAAAATAAGTAAGCTAAGGAGTGTGTTGTATGATACAACAGGTAGGAGGAAGTGATCACGAGGGTCATTGAAGTTAGTCTACTTTGTACCTACCATATGCTTTAAGCTCGTTACTATGGTGGAGCGTACTATGAGATATGTTCAAAAGACACTATGTGATAAGGTCTTAAATGTGTGGTGGTATGGACAATTAAATAATAAGATGGCATATACAAAGATGCTCAATATAAACTTTTAGTTCCATTTTCTCTTAAAGAGCACATAATTTGGAAATATGCATAGGTCCTGTGAATTAGAATATAGTGGTATTATACACAAACTTACAAAATTTTATTCTACAAAATCCTACAAAACTGAGTTTATCCAATTTTCTGAACTAAACGAAGTTGAATTTCACTGGAATTACTATAACCATTGCTACACACAATGTTTGTCCATATTCTCTTTCTACAGATTGTATCTACTTTTGTGAAAACTTAAAGAGGCATGATCTAGAAAACTGCAACACAAAGAGAGTACCTTGAATCTATATCAGAAACAATAGCTTTGACCACTGGATCATCAAAGTATTACCTACAAGCTTCAAGTATTCTTGAGACTGGTTTTGTGCAAACTACAAGTTCTTGGATCTCAGGTATTTCTCTTATTTTTCTTTTTGACAGGTAGAGTGGAATGTAACAGATCGTTCTAAGGCAAGATGGTTTGAGCTTTCCAGTTGAAATTTCATGTAGCAAAATTGGTGTGCTAGCTATAATCTTATCATGGCTTTCTCAGCATGAGAGAAATTTAAGTATTCATGATATTATAATTACTCATACCGATCCCATGTTTCAGTAATGACCTTGGAGGAGAGTTAGAAAGTATGTTGTCCCTTCATTAAAAGAAACAAAATTTTTATTCTAATTGTTTGCTATTAAATTTATATTATGTAATTTTAATAAATACTTTAATTTGATCTGATAATTAATTGGCCCTACAAATGCCATTTTTTTTCCTTTCACGATCTACTTTTGAAGAGAACAATTTTAAAGGCATATTTCTAAGTTATTAACCAGCGACTACATAAACCCTTAAGGAAATTATGAAAATGTAAATATTAGATCTATGCCATAATAAGAGGGGTGTCAGAGTACTTTTAGATATTATAGAGTATGCTCAGTTCATTATCACTGTTTTCATTCTTTTAATTGTCCATGCCCATTAATTGTACACTTAAGTAATGCAGAGTGTGGTGAGCCCATAGCCATTTTTTGCGTAAATTTAATTTATGTATGATTATTTAATTGAAGGTCAAATCACCCCTTGTCTGTTTTATAGCAATCCACAATATCTTCTAGTAAGGAAGATGAATTCCTTTTCAAAACTGCCGGGTCAGAAGCAAACAAATACATCTACCCTTCAATACAATAAAGACAAAAAGAGAAAGTTCTCTACATGGGGCCATGATACAAAGACAATCTGAAGATTTAGTTTTCTACAAGCAATTTGAAATGAAATCTCACTTTTTTGATGGCTGTTTTTCTGCATAATTTAATGTTCTGCATTGCTGCCTTTATTTCGTATATCATGTGAGTGAATTTAAGACCCAAAAAGGAATTATCACATACTTGGGAGGTACTCTAGATTCACGTTATACTCTGGAGTTCTTTGATCACAAGACAAGCCTAAGCTGCACCCTCAGATCTGCCTCTTGAGCCAAGTTGTTGCAGATGTGTTGGGAAACACATCTCAAGGATTTCTAGGGACTGAGCCCACTCTGCTGGGTCTCAGGGGTACCTTCCTGGGAAAATAAATTTAAGTGTTGTATGCTTTATATACTATTTTCATAAATATGTATCCTATTTATGAAAATAGTATATAAAGCATGTCCTATTGTTTTACTTAAATAAGCACAAAAGAGTTTACATGATAAAAAGAAGCAAAGTTTAGTGACCGGAAGCAAAAAAAATATTGTTTGGTAAGAACTTTAGGTTCTTCTCAGAGAAAGTAAAGTCGTTTTTGCAGTAGTTTCAAAAACTGACAAGCAGTGCAAAAAATAGAGATAAATGCATTATATACAATATTATGCAATTTCATAAAAGTGAAATGATAATTCACTTGGCACATGCTTTTATTGGGGATCTACTATGTTTCAAGCACTTTGCTAGCACAGAAAATACATGCTGTCGGAGGATTTATAATCACAGTTCCTATTAAACTTAGTCTTGTCTCATAATTCAAGGACCATTACCTGTCTAAACCAGACTGCAGCGCTGCATTCACAATGCTTTCTTGTCCCTGGGATGGATTGGCATATCAGGTTGATTCCTAGAGTCTGGAGCTGTGAGAGGGTTTTCACCTCTTTGCTTCTGTTCCACACACAAGGCACAGACTGCCCTGCTAGCAGAGGGAGACAGCGTGTGAGTCTGTGGAACAGGGCTCTCCTCATTTGCCACTTGACTGCACAAATGGAGGAAGTGGGAGACTGAGCATTCATGGCAGGAAAAAGGGAGAGGGCACTACAAGGATGCTGGCCTTTAAAGCACATTAGCACACAAGTAACAAGTGGCCCACTTAATGTCCTGAGCTCTGAACAACCAGATTAACAATTCTTCCTCCCTGAACAGCTTGCTAGTAAAGGGATGAGGAAACTGGGCAGAGGCACCTCCCCAAAGACCTTAATTCTCTCATATATATAATGAAGCAGTTATTGTGGACTTCTCAGATTTTCCCCAACCTAAAATTTCATGACTCCATGGCTGTGTTAATCAAAAAACAGCTTTAGAAAATAATATAAACATTGAAGAGATTTTCCTGAATTGCATGAGGATAGGCATATATTTGCTTCTCAGGCTGTGGTAGATAGGATCAGTAGGGTCAGCATCACTGTGGGAACTTGTTAGAAACAGAATCTTCAGGCCTTACCCCCAGGTGAGTGGAATCAGAATCTGCATTTTAATAAGATCTACATATCATATGCATATTAAAGGACACGCTGAGACCAATCCTTGAGTAGCAAGCTTCTAGAGATAAAAACCACAGATGCCTTGAATTTCAACAATAATGGGTTAAACATAAGGCATTTATAAATGGGCAGCAGCTCTCCTTGCCAACTGTTGAGGGTTCTATTTACTACAGATACGTATGATGTAACTAGTTAATGAACAACCCGTCTAACAAAATCTAGAATTGTTATTTTTTATTCGGTTAAGAAAAAGAAAAATGTCTTCTTGGCACTTGCATATTTATGTTGAAGTTTTATTTAAACTTATAGTATCATATAATACACATCCTTGGTTCCCTCAGTTGAGATTTCCAAAAAGTTTGCCTACCTACCTCATGTCTCTTCAAGCACCATTCTGAGAAACACTATCTAAAGTTATCAGGAACATATGCAGTTGTCTAAAGATATTAAAAACCAATCGAATCAAATAAGTATGTATCTTCCTTAATTTAAAAACTGTAAAACAAAATTTAAAAATGTAGTTGTACACTTCAATCTGCATATTTAGTCAAATTGACTTTTTCCTTATTCAAAAGTATAATTTTATTTTATTTGTTAAATTAAATATAACGTGAAATTAAATAAAGCTAATATCAATTTAAATTATATATTTATTTTTGTACACCTTTAAGGCCATTATTAATCATAGGAGGATATGAAAATGATTAAAATATCCTAGTACAAGTGTATTTAAATATATTAAGTATTTTATTGTGGCAATACAAAGAAGCCAAAATTCAAGAAAATACCTAGAAGGAAATGAGACATGTTAATTGCAATCCATGGAGCACAGGTATGTAATGGTTATAATATTTTTAGTTATAAATACAGAAAACTTAAGCCAGTATAATTTAACAATAAAGAAAATTGTATTGTCTCAAATGACTTAAAAGTCCAGGGGTAGTCTGGTTTTAGGAGAGTGAGTCTTAACCCAAAGGCTGAAGCTATTTGATCAGGACTTGATTTCTTTCCATTCATTTTGTCTCCAGTGGGGTCTATCCTCACCAAGTTATGTCCTTTTCATCTAAATTGTCTGCCAGTAGCTTTCAGATCCAAGTGTCTTCTTGATTTACTTTAGGAAAGAAAAATAAAATGTTTGTGTTCCACTATTTCCAGCAAATTTCTGAAATTCAGTCTGATTGAACAAACTTAGACGTGCTAGGAGAATGAAATATACCGATTAACTTAGGCCAGGTCTCCTTGCTGGATCTGAGGATAGCATGAACTTACTTAGATGCACCTAAACACCTATTGAAAATAAAGTTTTTTGATGATGCGAAAAGAGAGGATGCGCACTGGGAAAGCAGCCAACAAACTTTCACCGTAGGGGATCTGAAAGGAGCTGGAAGAAAATAAGCCAGTGACATTTCGTCTGGTGGTAGGTGCATTTTTACATTTGCGTGAAGCTATCATAGGGGAAAAAAGTGAGACTATTCTAGAGGTAAGATTTAAGCTGAGAAAAAGTTGAAGAGTTTCTGAAATCTAAATCCAGGCTTAGTGGCTCAGAAAAATAAGAAGCACCCTGACCTATTTGAAAAATATCTTGAAACTTAAAAACAAATTTATTGATAAACTACTCAACTTATTTTTTAATCCATTGTTTGATGTCCATTCTCTATATTGCGAATACTACTATCTTTCAGAAACAAAGATACAATGAGATTTTTCTCTGATCAGAACCATTTTATGATGACTCTTTGCTCGTTGGGTAAAGTCTAAACTACTTAGTAAAGGACTTCTGTAAACTCACCTGCTAATATTTTATGCATCAACTTCTTTTATTCTCCCCCATACCTCATATTCTTGCCTTTGTGCACCTTTCTTCCGAAACCTACCACACGCTTTCACAAGTCCTTTCCTTTACTCGTTTGTGTTTTTTACCTGGAACATCTCTTCTTTATTCTGATCATACTTACCCTATGTTTCTCCTCCTATCAGGCTGGAACCTGCTTTCTGCTTCTGTGCCACCTTTATTATACTTGTCACATTCACAGTGTTATCACTGATTGCATCTTATTTTACTGTGTACTCACGGAAGCTGTGAAAATGCCTTATTCAGCTTTGGGTAGTAAGTATATAAGACATAAATGTGTACAATGAACTGAATTTCAAGGTATTCAAATATAACTGGAGACACTACAGTGAAGAAAATATTTTTTAAAACATCAAGGATTACAAATTCAAATTACTTGTTTGGCACAAATCATTGAAGACACATACATTTGATTAGTTTTTTAGAAGACAACACAGTTGTTTTCATACTTTACTGTTATATTAAATACTTATTTAAATATCTCATAGTTGGGAGGCTCTTTCGTTAAGGTAGTTGTTACAGGAGGAATTAGTTTTATAATTAGTACATTATGACTTTGTTAAGCATTTAGCTGATTATTAGTCAGACAAAAAGAGTTACATTCTAAAAGAAATAATTGAATGACATATACATAGTTTTATTAAACAATCTCCAAATATTTGGATTGAGTATGACATATAATTTCACTTTTGAATTGTTAGTTGTCTACCTGTGGTCTTGGTAAGTAATATAAGATACATGTAGAAGAATGCATAATGAAGTCAAACACTAGGGAAATAGGATTTGGGTAATAACTAGGATATCCAATCAACCCTCCAGGCCTCGGTGTCCCAATTTATGAAATGAAAGCATTGAAATAAAAGCAAATAAATTTTGTTTTTGTTTTTGTTTATGTTTGAACCAACATACTGAAACTTACATTTTGGATGATTTTTTTCTCTTCCAGAACTGCCATCTTGTGTGATTAAAGACATAGTTTAATGATACTGACAGTATTCAGTACATTTTGGAACAATTTTGTAATTTTCTTTAGAGATTAGAATATAAAATTTGGATATACTTAAAAATAACCAATTTTTATTTTTTCATCTAGTTTTGGTTTTTGGAACCAGTGAAAAATTACTCTTATTCAAATTTAATAAATAAAGTATTTACTTTGGATTGCGGACAAAAATTGAGCTGAGAATACAATTAGATTTTTCAGAAATGATATACCTTGGAAGATGTCTCACAAGGCATAGTGAACATGGAATTTCAAGGATTTGAGTAATATTTAGAAAGAAATGTATCATTTCTGTTTTTTTTTTTAATTGTCTCATTTCCTGGGATTGAGGCAATATGAATTATGGTTAAGAACAAAGGCTTTGAAATCAGATGTGAGTTCAAAGCTGAGATCTGTAAAAAAGGAAATAATAAATAGTCATAGGCTTGTTGTGAGGATTAAACAACGTATAGTTGCTACATAACAAAATGACTAGAAAAGTCAGCCTTCAATAAATGTTTTCTGTCACCATTGGAGCTGATTGGAGTTTAGTATCGCTCCAACGGTAGTGGGGAGGGAGAAGGATAATGACAGCTCAGACATGTAGTTAGCATTTTTCCTCTGTTCTTTCTCCAATGATGCAGTGAAGAATCACAGATCATTGAGATTTAATAGTTTTATTGAAAATATATTTTAGAAAGACAAAGAATGCCCCAAGGAAGCACATGGAGAAAGACAAAGTATCCATCAAGGAAGCACATGGTTCCAGTGCCGTAACCAACACGAAGTGGCCAAAATGGCCACAAAAGGCCAAAAAGGCCATGAAAGGCCACCAAAAAGAGAACCCAGAATGGCAAATAGGGGAGCCCAGAAGAGCAAAAAGGACCCAGAAGTGGAAATGTCTACCTTATATTTGGGCCATGATGGGTGAATCCAAAGGCATTCCATTTCTAGGTGATTGGCAAGTGAGGTCATTTTGATTGACACCTGGCTACAATAACTTTCCCTAGAGCGCATGTGTGTACCCAGAATTCTACTCTTATTGGGTGTGTTCTTTGTGTGGTCTCTAGGCTGAGCCCCTATTCCTTTGTTCCCCCTTATCACTCATGTCTGAATAGCTACCTAACATTTTCTTTTATTACCTTATAATTATCACATAGTCAAAATGACCTCACTTGCCAATCACCTAAGAACACCTTTGTAACCACACACCACGGCCCTAAATGTAACACAGACCTCCTCCTTCATCGCGCCCCCACCCCCATAAAATAAGAATATTATATTCTCATAAAACTTATCCTTCATCAAGGGACATACTTTGAGAACTGGCAAAAAGACTAGCAGAGTTTAGCTTCAGTGAGAAAGATTTTTAAAAATTCAACTAATAAGTTCATATATAAGTCTCCACAAAACTTCACATATTATATCTCTTCATATATGATCCTTATAAGACCATTGTGCAGTACTTAGAATAGATTTTAAAATTTCCTTTAAATGTGGAGGAAACTGACAAAGAACATGTTGACATGTTGACTTATCTAACGTCACAGGGCTAGAATGAGTTGGAGCCAGACTGATGACCTAGTCTTTGTCCCCTTGGTGGGTCTTCTATCCACTAGCATATCTTTTATTGAGATTATTTGGTTTTTGACCTAAATATTTTATTTTTTACATAAGAAATTTTAAAAAATTACAGGTTATCAAACAGTAAAAAAATTTCTAAACTATCTTAGAACATAAATGTTTTCTAAAATTAATCCCTCAGTTTAACATCTTAAGTTGGCTACAACCTAATCTTGAAATGTTATTCTTCTGATGAGAGGCCGGTGTTGTTGGGGGTGATCAGAGTTCTGGTAACACACCTCTAGGTCCTTATCACTGATGAGGAAATGAATTTCAACTGAGTGAATATGAGAAATATTCATTTATTAAACAATATATAGCACTACATAACAAAATGCCAGGAACAGTCAGCCTTCAATAAATGTTTGCTATTATTATTACCTTATAAGTACCATAGATAATATAATTCTAAATTGCTACACATTATTATAGATGGTAATTTATTAATTTGTCCTTAAATATTTATGTGGTTTATTGAATCCATACAGACCAAGAAGTGAAAAATTGAAGCTGTGCATAATTCAATGGCATGGGGTATGAGACAGAAAATGGGTCAAGCCGAAAACTGGCTAACCACATGGAAATGAGGATACTATCCAGGGCAGGGGCCAGGGGGGAGGTCACAGATTACAGCCAGGGAAGACAGAGAGCTGTAACCCTGAGAGTGCGCAGTGAGGTTGAGGAAGGGGGAGGTCTGTGTTATATTTAGGGCCATGGTGGGTGGTTACGAAGGTGTTCTTAGGTGATTGGCAAGTGAGGTCATTTTGATTGACACTCGGCCACTATATAACTGCCTAGTGTGCATGTGCTTACCCAGAATTAAGTCTGTTATAATTAGATTCATGAACTTTCAGGCATAAACATAGTATTATAATGAAGCTTAAATTGTGGGCAAATTAGGGTAGTACCTTCTGCGCAGGTGTCTGTAGCCGAATTAAGCCACCTAGGATTATGACCCTCCTTTCCTTTGTCTCTGGAGATGCAGGAGGGATTCCCTAACTACCAATAGGGTGTTCTTTGGGTGGTCTCTGGGCTGGGCCCCTATTCCTTTGTTCCCTTGTTGCTCATGTCTGACTAGCCATCTAACACTGGGATAATCAGGCAGTGAAGGTGAAGAACAGCACAATCTACTTATGGTACTTTGTGGTGCTTAGAGATAAGAGTCACTACAACTCCCAAAGTATTATAAGCTTTGACTTCAGTAAATGCACAGGCACCCTGCATAAGGCACTTCTAAGAGATTAACTTGATTTTCAAGTAAGAAATGGAATCTCAGATGCAATAAAATTATGAAAGTGTCAATGTTTGTTTTTAATCCAAATCAATAATTTAATCCCCATATAGGTTTAGGAATCGATGATTTGTTTTATTTTTAATATAAAAATCAATCTTTGGGGACAACTAAAACCTTTATATGGATAATTTTATGGTATGAAATACTGTCAAGAAGATAACTTTATAAACTTTAAAAGAAGATATTAATTCTAGGTGAATGACAAACAGATGCTAAAAACACAAGGCTTCCAGTTTGCTCAAAACATGCGAACTGAAAATTGGTTTTTATAAAGTTGAACTAGGCTAAATGTATTTTGCAAGGGTTTGCAAGGGTGCCACAATTTTTCCAAGGTCTATATTTATAGCAGCTAAAGAAAAAGAGAACTATGCTCATTATATCTAAACAATAATTAAAGGAAGAAACATAAAGTGGCCTTAAAGCACATATGATTTTGCAAAGAATGGGCTATTGCAGTAAAACATCACAAAAGAAAAAGAAGTTAAGATTGTTGACCTTAAACAAATAGATAGCCAGATATTTCTCCAGAAAAATGTATTTATTTAGGAGCAGCAAAGAACTGCAATTTGGGGTATGCTATCAAATGAAGAATGGCAAGCAAGTCTCAAGAAACAAAGGAAAGGAGACTCTTTTATAGAGAAGAAGTTGGGAGAGCTATTGTAAACAAAGGGTCCTTATTGTTGGGGTCTGAGATCAAAGTGGGGCATGAAAAGCACCCCCCTTTTGATCTCCTGATTTCATTTTAAATGAGGTTCGTGTTTATTAATTTTTACAAGATGGAAAAAGAAGAAATGTGATAAAAGTGTTAAGCTTGACACTTTGGAATTTGGTAGACTAAGGTTTAAATCACTGTCTCTATCACTTATATCTTCAGCAAATTATTGAACCTCTTTGAACTTCATCTTATTTAAAAATGAGGCAGCACTTTTACTCCCTCATGGGGTTTTGTGAAGATTAAAAAAGATAATTCATACAAAGTGTTTTGCATAGCTCCTGGTACATAGCAAATGATCAATGAAAATTATTATGATTCAAACACAATCACATATAAAATTGCAAAGATTTTGAACATCAGAATCAGAATAAAATGATATTTCTTAAAAAGATGGGTTGCAATCATTATTGAGAACCTAACTGGTACAACTAAGCAATGCCCTTCCTTTAAAGTTGAAAACAAAACAAAACAAACAAGCACAAAGAACTATGATTTACTGAGCGAGCAGACTCACCCTTTAATCTATCTTACCTATTCATCAAAACTTAATAATGTAATTTTAATTCAGAAGGCTTTTTTCTGTAGCACTTAAAAGGGAAAATTTAATTTGGAAAGCAGAGATTTAAATTTTATTCTAATATTGATAATTTTTAAGATTTGTTATTCATTTAAATTTAACATTTATTTATTGAAGGTTTACAGAATGAATATAATTTATTCATCAGACATTATTAAATTTATGATATTTTAAGTCCACGCAAAACACTGTACACATATAGTATTTATTAGAAACAGCATAGGTATAGTGTCTATTAAATATTAAGCATCATTCTACTCAGTTACGTTCCTCTAAAACAGATATAAAAAGTTAGTTTAGCTACTTCAAGAAATAAGACCAATCGAAAAAGTAAACAACACACATCTGTTACCACTCAGGCTGGCACATAGCTTGGCAACAAATGCTTTGCTGAAAATCGATAAAAAGAAAAAGTGGCCCTAATCACATCCACAGAGCAAGCAGCTGGACTCCTACTGCCTTTCCTTGAGCCAACTGCTCATGCTCAGATAACATGAGGCACAAGATTGATTTCTATGCAGTCGAATGAAAAGAAAACTCTTTTAACTGTCACCCAAACTTATTGTGACACAGCACCTCTTGCCCTGATTAAAGAGGGGACACAAGGCCAAGTATTTTCTTTTGTTAAATATATATGTATGTATATTTTTAAAACAAAGGGAAATACAAAGTAGGTTAATCAAGACATTTTTTCAAAAAAACTCTGAAATTTATTTTTCTTGGCTATTCTGCCAGCCAGTGATTTGAGTAGTCTCTCTGAGAAGCGAGATCTTTAGAAAACAATAATCAAACTGCAATAGTTCCTTCAGTTAACCTAGAAGTTAACATAGCCATGCCCATGGTCCATTTAACTTAATGGCTTGCCTGTCCTGGAATTGCAGATAGGGCCTGCAATAATCATCTTACGCCAGAGTGCTGTGGACCAGTTATTTATCAATTGTTTGGAAAGAAGTCAATCCCAAAATCTCAGCTCCCCAAATGAAAAGACAAAATGTTAGAGAAGATGACTCTATTCCTAAACTGCAGAATCAAAAGAGGAAACCTGATTAGGTCATCGGCTGTGACATGCAGAATGATAATGACATTGGGGACTTAACACGTTGGAAAGGGTGAGAGGTGCTTTTCAGCATTAAACAAAGCAAAACTAAAGCTACCTATGACTGCAAACTTGCTTTGTAGCTTCACACCAAAGTCCCGATTTTCTAGGCAATATGCATGAAAGATCACAGCACTCTGTGTGATGTGAAAATGTTACCTACTTAGATTCAGAGTGGACTTTATAAGCCAGTTTCTTTTTGTCAAAAATGTAATAGAAAAGCTATACTTCCAACAATAAAAAAGGAATTACTCTTTGGTGAGGCAATAGTAAAGGTTTTCAGTACTTTCACAGGCCAACCAAACGTCCTCCTCTGCCATGTAAATGCAGTAAAAGAATATCCGCATTAAATTACAGGATTTATAGTCAGCAGAAAAAACGAAACCACGTAAAGATCATTTTTTGCATTAAAATTTGGTTTTCTCTACTAGTATACATTTAAAAAATATAGGCGCATTTTACTAATGAAGTACATCAAAGCATATTATGTCCTGCATTTTGTGAGAACTAGGCAATTTATAAATGCTATTCACATTTAATTAGTAGTCATTTCTTCTCCATAAGCATATTTACTCGGATCTCTTGTTCCTACGGCAACCCAGTGAGAACTACAGCTACAAGAACAGCCTAGACTAACCTAAAAAAAGGATGGAGATTAATGAGCAAGCTCAATATTAAGACTATAATGCAAAAGACCAAGCAATAAGATTGGTGAGAGGAGCATTACAAAGAAGCCTCAAATTAGAATCTCTTATTTCAAGGAGCCTATTTATAGCAGCACAGATTTTATTTATTCAAAAACGCCTATAGTGTATAGCGAGTATAAGAGATGACTTATTTAGTGCTAAGTTCTGCTTAATTGGCTATCCACTCAGGTACAGTGTTACACATACACATACATATATACATACATGTATATAATTATAATCTGCTTAACACACTTATCAACAGACTATATAAACAGTATTATTACAAGTAGTTGTGCTTATGGATGTTTCCCTTAAATACTGCACTTGTTTAAAAATAGGGAGTCTTTAAAATTAGCTTCAATATAAGATAATGTCATTAAATGTTCAGTGAAAAATTATTCTTAAATATAAGCGTTTATGTTATTTTAAGGGTAATTCTCTGATCAGCAATTTATTCCAGTTCCATTACTCAACTCTCGTTAAAGAATTGACTGGAAAATAAATAACAAGAGCATTGTTAAGAATATTAGAACAAAACTTAACAATTAACAGAAATTTTGCATATTCCCCTAAATTCTGTTTACAAGTGAAGGTTCTTAATTTAAAGATTTATGTGGGGGAGGTAGTTGTAAGGAATAAGGTCTTATTCTGTTTTTTGTTTGTTTGTTTTTGTTTGTTTTTTTACAAAAAGTTATATAATATTACAATGTCTATGAGAGATTAGAAATCATTAAAAATTATTTAAACTTGAGAGAAAAATAAGACATAACTTTAAAAAAACCTCATGGCGCCAACTAATTTTGTTTTGAAGATGTGTGGCAAATAATTATTGCACATTATTTATCTTAAAATCTCTTTATGTATCAAAACAATATGTGGGAGAGACTGAATATGAAGAAGGATAAATTAGAAATTATATAATCCTTGTTACCAAATCATGCTTAGTAAAAGTGACAGCCTCTCTTAAGAGCTGGGCAGTTGGTTCTTGTTGCAATATAGAGGCAATAGCATCGTTATCAAGCCTCTAAATTATCCTGTTTAGTGGCAAAAAAGTAAAAATGATGTCTTCTGACCTTTCTACATTGCTTCATTAACTCTAACTTGCAAGCAACAAGTAAAAATGAGAAGCTTTCTGCAGCCCCCTCTGAAATAACTGATTAAAAGAAGTAGCTGCTCGGCATCTGTTCAGGAGACTCTGGGTACCGCTCACGTGTTAAATGAGGGTAAATTAAGTGTGTGGCAAGAAATGCTTGCTATACATTCACTAATATTCATTTTTGTTCAACCAAGACATTTCAAATTTATTTCTTTTTAGACCTAGAGGGATAGTTGCAGATGCAAACGTTTGTATTCCACCTCCAGAATTATTAGTAAATATGGAATTATTTTATATGGCTCTATAAATTTAAAAAAAGCAATATTGTATAAGGATTAATCTGTGCAAATATTAATGGTCAACCAATTCTACTGTTTCAAATTCAGTTCTATAATATTGAATCCCTTTTAAAGAATACGTAATAGCTTCTACCTGTAATTTTCCTTCCTGAAAATACTTCTTTTTAGGAGGCCCTTTCCTTCCAGAGTAACTATTGTCTATGCAGTGAATTCATTACACTTAACAATTAAATCACAAGGCATTTCTCTCCTAGATAATCTATAACTTTGATTTCAGCATTTCTATAGGTACTTTTGTGCCTATATGGAGAGTATTTTAATACCAAAGAACACAGCAACTTAAATGCCATTCTCTGAGTTTTATGAAAAAGCAATATAAGAGAGTAAATAGGGCAAATATCAACAACAAAGAACCCCTACTTTGAGTCAAACAATAAATGCAAATAGAAGAACTAAAACAGAGAAGGGAGGTGGGAGGAGTGGGTGGAGGGTCCTGTGGTATGAATATTTCTTCTTGAAAATTCTCACCAGTATGTTTTAGGAAAAAATGTTATGCTATCTTAAAAAAAAATCATTAACGACTATCAGTGAATCCTCCTCACTCAGCTTCCCAGGTAGAATTAAAACGCAGTCCCAGAGGCATCAGGACATGAAAACTGAACCCTCTTGCCGCAGATAATCAGCACAGAAGAGCAGCTAACTTCCTAAATAACCACAATTAAATTTCACACACTCTCTTCTACCTTCTTGGTTTTCAAAGTGGGGTTATTTATCAGAGAAGAAAAATTGGAGGCTGCGTCCGTGTAAGGCAGCCAGACACTCCTAACCTAATTAGCGTTAGCCACCTCTGAAAATAAATCCCCTGAGTGCTGCAGCTCAAAAGTCACTCCCCCCACCCCCATAATGCTCTATACACACCAGCACCTGGGCAGAATCCGATGGATAATAACCTTCCACCCTGACCCCAGCAAATAGCACTAAAGAGGCATTTGCCACCACCTTCAAGGAAATCAGGGGGGGAAAAAAAAAAACAACACAGGGGAGGGGAGGGAATGGGAGGGGAGGAAGGGGTAGTGGTGATGAAAGCGATTTGCTTTGTCTGTAGTTAAACTTAATGCCCACCCGCCACCACAGAATACAGCCCCGGAAGCGGCTTGAGCCCGGAAGCCTCCGTGCTCAAATAGAAGGCTCAGAAAAGAATGGAGATTTGCAGATCTGATAATGAGCCAGTTAATGACATAAATGATACCTCAAGAACCTCACTAAACCATCCAGGTCCTACAATTTAATCTGTAATAAATACTCCTGCATCATTGCGAGATGGCTGCTCATAATGGCAAATGAAATATGCTGGTATGATAGGTACAATAAATCTGGATTTTCCTATGGTTCCCTCAGGCTAGAACAATATGTAACCACAGTGCGCACTGTCAGGATGAGCAGATCTCAAAGCCATCATAAAATCTAAATGGGGACTAATTAGGAGGCCCTTCCCTTCCAGAGTTACTATTTCTATTGACATTTTCCATGCATGAGCCCCTCCATAACATCATAAGTCACCAAGATAAGAACTCCCTAGATTATAGGGAAAAAGCTTTAATGGAGAAGTTGAACTCAAAGGCGATGCATAAATTTTCCTTTTGATACTATGGGAAGTCTGTGTTCAGTACTTTCTTTACAAACTTTCAAGCCATGAGCAGGGTACTTTTTAATCTCTCTGCATGCTTTCCTACCGCTTGGCCGGTCCCTCTCTTTGCACCAGCAGCCTGAGTGTCAGGTGGCGCCCAGGGAGGATATTAAGAGAGAGTGGGCCGCTTGTAAAACTGATGGCTGTAGGTCAGGACAGCGTGGGGAGGTGCACTTCACAAGCTGGTTTCTGGTTCAGGGCCTTTTGGTTTGCAGGTTGGGATTTTCCTAAAGGTCACTGAAGATTAGGCTTTCCCAAGGCTCTTCCAATCAGAAATGGGTTTCTTCAAACAGTCCCTTTCAATGCAGGGAAGTGCGTTAATTCTTTTGATAAGTCAGGATGCCACAGGTCCTTGGAAAAAGGTGAGATGGGGTACCCTTTGTACTTGGCAGGGGTTAGGAATGAGTGCTCTAGGCACCCTGAAGTGGAAAAGTGGTGAACAGAAACCAGGGCATTAGTGTCCCATGAACCTTCTCTTTACTTGTCTACCAAGGATATGACAAATTACTTAGCTTTACTAAGAAACATAATCCTCAATTAAAATGGGAATAAAAATAATTAATCTCACAGGGCTGTTGGAAGGGTTGAAACATGTATGTGGATAATTTTTTAAATAGCTATGACCATTACTACTTCAAAATTTATTATTTCATTTCAAAGAAATATAATTAGGACAATACCATGAAAAGGGGATGTGCAACCCAGTGTTCTCTTTTCTCAATCTTTGTTTTATGTAAGAGGAAAAGCCAAATATATTGGAGATGATTTGTCACATGATCTCATGAAATGTAAGTCTTATATTAGAGAGGCATGTTTGTATTCCTAGTTGAATGGTTTGCAATTATTATCTGACTTTTGTATTTGTTAAAGTGTTTTTGCTTACTGAAAAGTTGAGTAATGAGTACAGAGCTGAGGCACACTGATGAACTGTAGCTCAGCAAGACAGTCTTATGAGCAATTTCATAACAGTCGAGGTTTGGGACTCTAACCTTTCTCAAACATTTTCTATCCAGAGTAAGTGTCTGCAACAACCAGGACCACCTACATCTGTGCATAAAAAATGAATAAACGTACAAATCTCCGTCATGGTTTTTAAAAAAGGCTATATCACGTATTGATTTAGCCACAAGTAGAATAAATACATTCCTGTTCTTAAGCACCATCTATTCTATGCAATAGATCAAACACTTTCTGATAGACATTTGAAGAATGGTTTGAGTTTAAGATTAAACTGATGGTATCTTAGATGAGAAATAACGCACTTTTGTGTGTATATTTATTTATTTTAAATTTATGTATAAACTTCTGCTTTGTATTATTGCCTTCTGGAAAGCTAAGTTTGTATTTTATTATTTTAATTGTTCGTTATTGGCTACTGAACTTATATAAACTTTGCTGAACTCATTTCATTTGCTTGTCTTGGCTACCAAACTGCAATTTATATTACCTAATATTGAAAATTGTGAGGATGTCCTCATAATGCTTTATATTTTTATAGAAAATGGTATAATTACCTGTAAACATTATAAAGCTATCAATAAAATAAAGATAAAATGTATTTTAAAGTCTATATAGCATTCAAAAGTTGTAGGTTTTCTTCATGAAATTAATATCATAAATTGATTTTAAAATATTTAAGAAATACAAGTTAAGTTGGATTAGAGCCTAATTTATAATATTAGAGCCTAATTTAAAAATGTAAGACTATTTTTCATAATTTTAGTAAAACACTGAACTTGTTGTTTCTTCCCATCTCAACAATACTAAAATAATTCTGATAAAAGTAGTCTATACACTGAATTCTAAAATGAAACCACCACTAAAATTAATAATAATAATAATAATAAGCAAAAGAGGTAAAGGTAATCACATTATTGGACTTGTTATTACACTACGGTCTCTTAGTTTAAGTGGTAAGAGAAAATACTGTTTAACATTAATGATTTTCAAACTTCAGGTATGTTTCCTGGCTTCTGGTCAGGCTCGTAAGGTTCAGGGGCAGCTGTAGAGTCAGAAATGTTTTCTTACAAACTGAGATATATAGAAGAAAAGGAAGGCTGAAGGTCTTGTGAACTGAGATGTCTGTCCTGTTACAGCCTGGGGTTTAGAACTGAGAATTTGCTCGGGATTGAAAATTAACTCCCAGCCTCCCACACCCTTATCCTCATGGGTCTTCTGAAATACTGATTGACTTAGTTCTTTTTGACTCAGAGTTGATCCTAAGGTTTAGGTGTTTAGAGTTACCGTTTATATTTACTCCATAAATATTTATTTTATGTTTATTCTGTATCAAACACTATCTTGGGTGATCCAGCATTGTACAAACAGGCAAACCCCCTGCTTTCATGAAGCTCATGTTCTACTACAGGGAGAAAGACAATATGTAAATATACAGGTAAATTCATAATATCTCGGCCAGTGATAAATGGATATGAAGACAGATGAAGTAGTGTTAGAGGGATAGAAAGTAGGGGCTGTGGAGGAGGGCACTGACATTTTACATGGGACAGTTAGGCAATGCCTCACTGAGAAAATGACATTGGAGCAAAGACCTGAAAAAGATGAGGGTGCCAACTCTGTGGATATCTGAAAGCAGAATATTCCAAATAGAGAAAACAGCAAGTGGAAACGTACTGCGATGAGACCATGCATGGTGTCTTTAAAGAAAAGTCAGAAGGTTGATATGACTGGACAGAAAGAAGCAAAGAAGACAGCAGTAGGAGATAAGGTCAAAAAGGCAGTGACTGGCCCGGGCCTGGTGAACCTCTGTAAGGATATTGACTTAGTTTTGAGTGAGATGAGAAGCCTCTGAGAAGAGGTGTGACAGATTTACCTTTTTAGACTATCACTCTGGCCTCTGTATTGAAATCATCCTGAGGCAGAAGGAATGGGAGGGTGGACAAGCAGGGTAGGAGACCAGTAAGGAAGCTACTGCAGTTATCTAGGGGAGAAAGGTGGGGGGCTAGGATCAGGGTGGTACAGCTAAGGGAAGTCAAATATTGAATATATTATGAAGGCACAATATATAGAATTTGCCAAAGGATTGAATGTGCATATGAGAAAAAGGGAGGGATGAGAAAAAAAATGATTAAATACCCTTTAAAATTTCTATTTTACAATAAACAGTGGTTTTCATTTTCATATTCATGTAGAAAAACTAATTATTTTGTTATGGTATGTTTTCCTTCAATACATCCGCATTTATTCATTCAACAGACTCAACAGATGTTGATTAAATACCACGTGCTGAGTGCAGTGCTGGGGATGTAATAGTGAACAAGTCAGGCAAAATTTCTTATCTCTCTGAGCTCGTATTTTAGTGGAAAAAGAGGAGAAAAAAAAGGAGATTAAAAAGGTAAAAAATAAAGAAGGCTGTAATATTCACTGTGAAATAACTATCCTTGTTGACATGCTTAAGACAAACATTCAGTAATGAATAATCTTAGGTTCACTTTTTGGGTAGTGGTCTATAAAAAGGATCCTCCTGCTTTCAAAGTTTTTGCCCACAGCTAAGTGAATGTTTCCTTTACTGAGTATGTGGTATTGAACATTAGTGAAGTCAGGATGCCAGACCCATAGAATGTTGGAAGAACATTAGGGAATCACAAACTAATGTGAAATATCTGCTGGAAATGCAAAGAAAATATCCCAAATCTAAGAAGACATAGAAAACAAAAACCACACTCACACTGTACTAATATAAAAAGGCCCATTATGTTTTTGTTTTAGTCTTCCTTTTAAGCTAAGGAAAAATAATTTACGCTAATTAATTACAAAGATGGCTGGCAATTCTCAATGAAAGATTTTGTTTTGTTTTTTAATTAAAAATGTGTTTTGCCAAATTGGGTAATTTAGATGGAGATTTTGGAGATTTGAGTTACTTGCTTAGCCTAAATTCCTTAGATAATTTCTTCACAATTTCTTATGGATGATCTTATTTATTCTCATAATTTTAACTACCATTCTGAGAACATCTAAGTCTCTATATTTAGCTCTGAAAATCCACTGAGCTTCTGGCTCATGTACCTGAACACATCCACCAGGATGACACACAGGTATTTCAAAGTCTACACATAATCACATTGTCACTTTGATATATTTCTAAACTAATTTAGTTGGTTTTTGCATTTGAATTTTTTCATTCAATAGTCATTAAATCATGCAATCAATCATCAAACCAGAAACATGGGAGCCATACTCAGCCATTCTCCCTTCTTTACCCTCATACACAATAACAAAGTTACTGATACCTTTTAATCAGCATAGACTGGGTTATGTTGTAGTAATGAATGACATCAAAATATTAGTGATTTTATAAAACAAAAGTTTATTGCTTATTCTCCAAAAGTCTTCTGCATTTGCTCTCCTTGTGAAGATTCAACATTTCACACAACTTTGCTCTTATGAGATCTCTGTCTGTACATGTGCCTTCACAAACTCAGGCTACTGAACAATGACAGGTCACACTGAAGTTTTCCCATGTTTTGGCCCAGAAGTGACATGTTCTTTTCTCCACAGCCTATTGGCCAGAACTGACCACATGGCACCTTCCACACCAAGGAACCTGAGATATGAAGTTTTCTATGTGACCCAAAGCGCAGGTGAGCATGTTTATTCTTCCTTCGAAACATATCTTAATATTATAATACTTCAGTGTCTCCCATTATCCACAGTCTCCTGCATCATGCTCTTGTCCACCCTCTTCACCCAGTGATGTGGCTCATGTGTATGGGAATTTGCTTGACATACTCTTCCTCCTTCTGCATCTAGATAACATGTAGTGATTCTCAGGATAGAATGTGGGCCTCTTCTTTGTGTTCATAAATTGTTAGTATATATGACTGATTCAAGTATTTGTAAAACAAATATTAATTTACTGACCAATTGCATGTATGATAGATTCAAATGAATCAATGATTTGTAAAACAGATGTAGTGGATAAATTTATTTTGAGGCGGTCTCAGTTCCTTTAATGATATAACGAAGTGGATAGAATAGATGATATATCACTTAATAGTATCTCAGGGGTCTATGAATAAAGGGTCTATGAACATAGGCACGAGCGTAAAATATAATGGATTGGTGAAGTTTCAGACTGGGAAAATTAGCAAAGAATTACATAGAGGTTTAAAAACATTCATAAAAGATTGAAAGACCTAGGTTCAAAATAATAATAATAATAATTTTTATTGAAATAAAATAATGTGACTAGGTACTAGTCATGAGTCTAAGCACTTTAAATGTGTTATTTTATTAAATCTATACAACAACACTGTCAAGTGAATACTGGTAACATCCCTATTTTAGATTGAGGAAACTGAGTCTCACAGAAGTTAAATAATTTATCCAGGGTCGCAAAGCTAACAGGTGGAAGTACCTAATTTGAAAGTAGGTGTCCATCAGTGCCCATGCAATTAACCAACATAATATTCTGTCTACTATTGAGTGTTGGATTTCTTTTCCTTCTAATTGCCAAACAATGCCTACTGATTTTTCTCTCAAGCCACATCATGTTTTTGAATTACAAATATTTAAGAATTTCTTTTAATTTTCTGATAAAATACCTATCTGATGTAATACATTTTTAAAAAGGCACTAGCCACATCAAAAGTGAGTAGGAATTAGCACTCAATTCTAAATTACTTTTGCTCCAAGGTCTTTTTTCTGGGTGTGAAATTTTGGTTCCCCATTTGGGTCAAATTTATATTATTTCAGTTTGCACGTTAATTTTTTTTTTCCTTAGATGGCCTACAGTATCTTATCCTAATGACAACCATCAGGCCCTCTGAATATGGCCTTCTGATGATTAACCTTTGAGATGCCTAGGGTCATCCCGATAGAAGGTTTAATACTTTAAAATGCAAATCTGGCCATCTGGGATGTCCAAGTGGATAATCATCACTTCTCAAAATTAATGATTCAAATGAATTTTTTTTTTTTTTTTTAGAAAGTACTACATCTCTCTTCAGGTTTATGGTTGGGATTGATTGATTGTCATTTGAATATATGATAATCACCCACATACATATATATGTGTATATGTATATAACACACATATATATATACACATGTGTGTTATATACACACGGCTTTCAACTATATATGCATATGACTTTCAACAAAAATGGTGTAGGAGCAAACTTTCAATTTCTGCTACTTATAAGAAGAATCAACCAAAATTATCACTGAGGAGAAAAACGAGAGTTGGTGTATTAGCATAAAAAGGTTAGGTAATGCTTCTGTTAAACAACCTCAAATTTTTAATGGATTACCACAACAGTGTTTTGTTTCTCAATCACACTATATGTCTAACTCAACTTTGCCTCTATCACTGGTGGTGGGGGAGTGCTCTGCTCAATGACCAAGACTGATATATGTTTCATCTCAATATGTTCTTCCACAAAAACCATGTAAAGGAAAATATGTTCAATGGTGTCTTGGCTGTTAAAACTTCTGCCTGCAAATGATAGCCATTACTTTCTTGCTTGAGTCATGTGTTAAAGTAAGTCACTTGGAGAAGCCTAAATTCTAAAGAAGCAGTTTAAAGAAAGTGAAATTCCGCCTTGGTACTAGAAGGAAAGGAGCTGGAAATATTTGGGGAGCATCTGTCATGATGCCTACAGTATAGAAGTTAGTTCTTAAATATATGAGTGATCTACCAAACTTCTAAAAATTTCTAGCAGAAATAGTTCAAAATGAAGAAAGAGACTTTTCATTACACAAAACTTCCCTCAAGACAAGGAACAGAATTATTACAGGAATCAATGAATATGCCCTAATTTCAAAGGACTAGAATTGCAGTTATAAGAATGCCATGGAAGAGATGAGAACTGAGCAATTTTGTCTGGCAAATGAATTTTAATTCAAGAATATACAAGGAGGACTAAAAGAGGTAGCATTTATAGGCTTATCTCCCTCCCTTTTCTCTCGGGCTTCTTAACTGCATTACAGTTTTTCTCCAAAGTAGGGAAATCTCCCTGCTTTGCAGGGACAAGTGAGAGCCATGGATAGATAGCCACTATTCTACTTGGCCTCATTTTTATAACTGTGGACCACCACTATCAAATAAAATTTCATAAAGGTAAACAATTGCACAATATAAACAACGAACAAACAAAAAGACACTTTGTCAACAATATGGTTCATCCCAAAGAGAGATATTATATCCAAAACTGAAAGGAAAACCACCTAGTCAGGACAAAGTACTTTTCAAATTTAGCAGATAGCAACTAAAAGGCAGAATAGAGCTTAGATGAGTCTGAAAATTAAATATAGACACTCCTTCATCTAGGCATATAACCGATAACAGACTAGCCTTCTCGGTGTAAACAACTATAAAACTTGGCAAATATATATTATATAACCATTGTTAGATGGAAACAAGGAAGTGCAGAACTGTAATCCATGAGAGAAGAGAATAATTAAGATGAATACCATGGCTGCCCCATTTACTGCCTGGAGGCATTTTCTAGTCTGCAATATAAGGAAGAAGAGCTTAAATAGAGCATGACAGTCTCACTGAATCGAGTAGTCAAGAATCAGTGTTCAGGGCTTCTAAAGCAATTGAAACTGTGGGTCAGAATACCAGTGATAATAAAGCTATGCAGAGAAGGAACTTTAAAAATCTGCATAGGGGTTTTTTGAGTTTTTGTCATAATAGTACAATAAACAGACACAGGGCAAGACTTTGCAAGATGAGTCAAAAAATAACTACCAGGAAAAAACAATTGCCAGGAAAAGAACTACCAGAACTGAGCTTAACAATGTTTAAGTTCCATATAGCCAGAATGCAGAGACATTATTGAAGACCTGGGGCATTCAGTAGAGACCACCAGAAAGGTCACTCCTTAGTACGAGAGCTATACTAGACCTAGAGAAAAGGCTCTTCTAGACCTACCCTAACAAATCTTACAAATAGCCTTTAAAAGGATTGAGCTAATCTAGAAGCCAATTAACTACTCAACAGTAGGTATGAGAAGATATAGGAAAATGTGACTACCCATAACCCATAGAAACACACCAAAAGATAGATGAAAATAGTTGTCAAGTACTTGAAAGAGCTAGTATTAATATAGTCAAAGTTTCACAGAAAAAAATATGAATATATAATGAGGGTACAAATAGAGAACCTCAACTGAAAAATGAAAACTATTAAAACAAACCAACTGGAAATTCTAGAAATAAAAAATTCAATATTGAACATGAAAATTTATGTTGCTATGTGACCAGTTTAATTTTATCTTTATTTTAAAATTTTTGTTTGTTTTTAAAATAGTTTCTTTTCTATTCTCATTTATATTTATCTTTTTTCTATAAATCATTTTACATCTTTCAAAGATTTTTATGTGCTGATTCCATTACACTACTAATTTTTTGTCTCTTATTTTCTGAATTTTTTTCCTTCTCTTTGTAGATAACATTAAAATTTTGCTTCTTCCTTTTAAATAAAATTTTTGGTTGGATGCTGGACATTGTCAGTATTAAAATGTTGAATGTCTGGACTCTGTTGTTTCTCTTTCAGTAATGTTGAAAACTTTTTTGGCAGGCAGTTAAGTTACCTGCAGGACAAACAAACAAAAACCTATATGTTTATAGATTAATTCATCTTACCACTATTTGACATATCATTGACTAGCCTGGTGGAGTTTTATCCTGAGCATGAAATGTTTAGCAATAGAAGCATTGAGATCCTAATGATTTCTGAAGCTATTTCTGTGCATAGCTACCTTATGTCCAATACTTGCTCTGTGTAAAGGTCAAAATTAATTTTTTCATATACTTATATTTAACAATTTAAAAATGATATTTTAAAAATATCATTCACAATAGCATTTAAAAAACTATGATATACTTAGAAATAAATTTAACAAATATGTGTAAGAACTACACACTGAAAATACCAAGATATTGCTGAGAGAAATTAAAGTCTTAAATAAATACAGAGCTATAATGTGGTTATGAATTGCAAAATAATATAGTTAAGAAATAAATTTTCTTCAAATTGATCTGTAGTTTTCATTTTTTTATAGTATATCACACTTTCTTGATGGAAATAAGTCTTGAAATTATGTAGTTTAAGTGCTTAAACTTCTTTTCCAACACTGTTTGGTTACTCTAGGTTCTTTAAAGTCCATACAGATTTCAGAATCAAGACATCAATTTCTACCAAAAATGTTTCCAGATTTTGATTGGGATTGCATTGAAACTACAGATATCCTAATAAAATCAGAGATGAAAATCGGAGGCATGAGAAAGGAAAGATGCTGAATGCAAAGGTGGTATGTCTCTGAAGACTTACTTTCATAATTTCCCTACTGCAGAAATGCATTCCATCTCTACTGATATTGTATGAGGACAGAGGGTGGTGGGGCGGAGAGGCGGATGTGTGTCACATTAGGAATAAAATGGCACTTCAGGGTTTTATGAGGGTCTGGCTTTTGATAGTGATTGTTCTGTTAGCAGAAGCCAACCTGTAAGAACAGGAAGTATATTTGGCAGTGAGAAGATCTTCAATCATCAAGTCCTGTTCTAGTTTGAGAAAAGTGCAACTGACAGGAGATACAGAGTTTGGAAAGAGTCCAGAGGCAATCAGCGATGATGAAATGGCTGGAAAATAGGACCTTCGAGGAAAGGTTAAAGGAACTGAGTTTTTAGCCTAGAGAAGAGGAAACCCAAGTGGGATATAATTTTGGGAATATGAATGGTTATTGTAAGGACGATGGAGACCAGCTGTTCTTTCTGAACACAAAAAACCAAACTGCAGGAGGTGAGCTAAAACTGAAGCAAGAGGGATTTATGCTAGTTAGAAGGAAAAACTTCACAGCATGTCAGAAAGTTAAATTCTATCTGCAGTTATTAACATAACTTAAAACCACCTGCTCTGGAAGGTTTTCTGAACAGTATGATTTATGGGGATCAGATGAACTCTGAAAGTGCCGCTACCATTATTCTGTTTATAGTCTCAATTTCCAGGCTTTATTATAAGTTTTGATTCCTAATACTTCCAGGTGGTAACATGAGGCCTATGTCACCTTTGTAGCACATTTTTAACATGACTGAAAGAAAAGAGTTTGAGTCTTTTTATACAGTTATTTTCTCAATAGCAAAACAAACATCTATGTTCATGAGATTTTAAATGGTATCTGAAATTAAAGACAATTTTTACTTTATTATTTATTTATTTATGTATCTATGTATTTATTTATTTATTTTTTAGGTGAGGCAACTCTTGATTGACCTCACAGATCGCAAGGACCTTGTCAGCTTACAATCCCTTATTTTTTTATTTTTTATGCCTACAGCACCTGGTCTTCGTAGGTGGTCTCCCATCCAAGTACTAACCAGGCCCGACTCTGCTTAGCTTCCGAGATCAGATGGGATCTGGCTACCCTTGTTCAGGGTAGCATGGCTGTAAACAATCTTTACTTTAATACAAACTTATTTGTATAATTTTGATGAGAAAAGAATAAAATGCTTTTTTTCATTGGAACCAACCTAAAACTTTTCTTGGAAAGCACAATGTAAACATCTCATAAATGCATTTCACTTTCTTAATTTGAGGTATGTTAAAAAACAAACAAACAAACAAATAAACCAGCAAACAAACAAAAACAAAAGACCCGACATGGAAGCATTTTATTCCAAACAGGTAGTATCTGGTATTTTTGTATTTTCCATGTTAGAAACATAACTATTATAAGACAAGAAAGAGAAATAAAAGGCATCCAAATTGGAAAGGAAGAAGTAAAACTCTAATTATTTACTGATGACATGATACTATATAGAGAGAACCCTAAAGATTCCACAAAAAACTATTAGAACTGATCAATGAATTCAGTAAAGTAGCAGGTTACAAAATAAATATTCAGAAGTCAGTGGCATTTTTATACACCAATGATGAACTTTCAGAAAGAGAAATTAAGAAAACAATCCCATTTACAATTGCATTAAAAACTATAAAATACCTGGGAATCAAATGAACCAAGAAGGTAGAAGACCTGTTTTCAGAAAATTATAAGTCATTGAAAAAAGAAATTGAAGAAGATACAAATAAATGGAAACATATACCCTGTTCATAGGTGGGAAGAATAAACATTGTTAAAATGGCTATACTACTCAAAGCAATCTATAGATTCAGTGCAATCCCTATCAAAATACCAATGGCATTTTACAGAGAGCTAGGACAAATAATCCTAAAATTTATATGGAGCCATAAAAAATCCTGAATAGCCATGGCAATCTTGAGAAAGAAGAACAAAGTTGGAGGTATCACACTACCTGACATCAAACTATACTACAAGGCTACAGAAATCAAAACAGCCTGGTACTGGCATAAATGTACCAGTACCGTGGAACAGAATAGAGAGCCCAGAAATAAATCCACACTTATATGCTCACTTAATATATGACAAAGGAGGTAAGAATATACAATGGGGCAGACTCAAAATGGATTAAAGACTTAAATGTAAGACCCGAAACCATAAAACTTCTAGAAGAAAACATAGGCAGTAAACTCTCTGATATTACTAACAGGAATTTCTTTTCAGACATATCTCCTGGGGCAAGAGAAACAAAAGAAAAAATAAACAAATGGGACTACATCAAACTGAAAAGTTTTACACAGCAAAAGAAACCATCTGATAATGGGTTAATATCCAAAATATATAAAGAACTCATACAACTCAACAACAAAAAAACAAACAATTCAGTTAAAAATGTGCAGAAGACCTGAACAGATACTTCTCCAAAGAGAAAATACAGATAGCTAATAGACATGTGAAAAGATGCTTAAGGTTGCTAACCATCAGAGAAATGCAAATTAAAACTACAATGAGATATCACCTCACGCCTGTCAGAATGGCTATCATCAATAAATCAAAAAACAACAAGTGTTGGTGAGGATGTGGAGAAAAAGGAACTCTCATACATTGCTGGTGGGATCTCAAATTGGTACAACCGCTATGGAAAACGGTATGGAGGTTTCTCAAAAAAATTAAAAATAGATATACCTTTTGACCAAGCAATTGTACTACTAGGTATTTATCCAAAGAAAACCAAAACAATAACAAGTAAAAATCTATGCAATCCAATACTCATGGCAGCACAATTTACAATAGCCAAGATATAGAAGCAGCCTAAATGCCCATCAACAGATGATTGGATAAAGAAATTATGATATATATATATATATAAAACGAAATATTACTCAGTCATTAAAAAAATGAAATTCTACCATTTGCAATGACATGGATAGACCTAGAAGTTATTTTGCTGAGTGAAATAAGCCAGACAGAGAGAGATAAATACCTTATGATTTCACTTATATGTGGAATCTAAGGAACAAAAAGAAGAAACTAAACAAAAACAGACTCACAAATATAGTGGACAATTTGGTGTCGGACAGAGGGAAGAGGGGATTGAAGGACTGGGTGAAGGGTTAAAGAAGTACAAATTAGTAGTCGATAGTTGGTCATGGAGATGGGGAGCATGGCAGAGGAAATGCAGTTAGTATTAATATATGGCTACGTGGAGGGCCGGGGGAGGGAGGGAGCAATTGGGGGATCATTTTATGAACTATATAGATGTCTAACCAATATACTGTATACTTGAAACTAATTTAAATGAATAAATTTTAAAAAGAAATATAACTATTATGTTTCTTAATCATGGCTTTATACAAAGCATATTTCTGAAATATTTTTAGAGGTGGTTTGCATTTTGTCTTAGACATGGATGGAAATCTGGATTGTTTCTGATGTCTCATCTTGATATATTCCCCTGTGTCCCTTGTTGGGATTTAAGAATATGGAGATGTTGCAAAGTTTCTAGTTACTTGGGATGGGACATTGCTTAATGGAAATCTCTTAAGGAACATGAGAGACCACTATAATCCAGGAGATACTGACGGTCTTATATCTTTGCTCTTTGCAGGACTGGCTTTTGATCTTCATTGTTCTGTTAGCAGCAGCCAACCTGTAAGAACAGGAAGTGATCTTGGCAGTAACAAAGTCTATCATATATGACAAGAGTGTAACCCTTTTAACTATGTAAGTGGCTTCACTGCCCTAGAAGCAAATTACCACCATCCATATAAAGAGGTCCACTCTACATTTTGTGGCATCAAGAAATATGTCTCCATGTCCCAAATCAGCTCTTTCTGTCCTGACTAATCACTGTTGCACAACCTTGATCGAAGATCCATATCTAGTAGAACTTCATTCTTAACTTTTTTTCTGAAGTGACTTGGACTTCTATTTCTCTTTGTAAAACCATTGTAATCAAGGACCAGCTTTATCCTCTGTTACTCAGCCCCAGTTCCTGCAGACCTCAGCCAAGGTTAGTCTGCCTGTCACATCCTTCTTTGCTTTGTTTTTCCAGTCTTGGAGAAGAGTCTAGACAATAGTTTACACAGTGTAACAAGTTTAACTGCTCCAGCCATTTTCTAGTGATAAGGAGAAAGTCTTTGGAGGGATAGTCAAATGTCTGTGACTCTTTTTGAGGTGGCACTGTAATTTGTATCTTGAGTTGAACTACAATTGTCATATCTGAGATTGGGAAGACTTTGGTCAAGGATGATATTTGTGGTCAGATGGGTAGAAAAGTAATGGTTCTGGATGCAGTTGAAGGTGTGATCAGAGTCCAGCAACTTCAGAGAAGGGGTTGCCAACAAAGGAACGTGGAGATGAGGTGAGAGCTTGAGTAAATACAAGAACCAGAAACTTGGTTGCACCTGAGACTTTAGGTAGAAATTGGCTCCAACGGTACTTGAAAGAATAATGTACTATTATATGTATACAGCCTTGAATGTGAACTAATATCCAAACCCTAACGGTAACCAAATGAAAGATAAGGAGCTCGCCTTCAGGCAAAAGCATAGCTTTGCATGGAGATGGAAAGATTTGTGAATGCAAATACCCTAAGAAATTCAGCAATTTTCAAACTGATTGAGGCATTGATCTTTTCCTTTAAATGACCAAAAGAAAAGTGCTGAATTATATTACCTTATAGCTATTAATAAAGTAAACTCTTTATAGCAGGGAGGGTGAAATACAGTCTGTGGGCCAAATCCGACTTTTGGCCTCTTTTTGTATGTTGGGTGCTAGGAATGGTTTCTACACTTTTACAGGCATATATATTTTTATACACACACATTATATGTGACAGAGACTATATGTGGCTCACAAAACTTAAAATATTCACTTCCTTGCCCTTTTGAGGCAAGACTCCTTCCTCTTTTATAGGATAAAAATATATTATATTTTGGAAAAAATATCCGTTTTTGATTACCTACTTTTTGAGAAGTCTCATCTTTTTATTTGATGCATTTTATAAATCTTTTATGTAGAATTTTAATGTAAAATAGCTTGGTAAAATAACTAAAGATTTGGAAAGGTAAAAAATAATTGAATTAAATATACCTATCACCTTCCATGTACTTTTGTGTTAAATCATGTTTTTTACATGTATATACACACACAAACTTTATGGTTTTTCAGTTATTATATTCTTGTCAATGATGTTAATTTTGTGCTTCAAATTTGATTAGACTCTCTGCCTAGGTTTTGAAAACTTCTCATTGTATTGAAGATGAATAGAAATACATTGAAAAGTTTAAAAATAAGAAACAAATACTATTTTAAATGGGCCAATGGGGGACAAGTGAAGAAACTCCCATTATCCATCCAATTCAAAATAAATATTTTTCCTTTTTATGTTTGTGATTCTAGTGTAGATTTCTTTTTTTAACAAAAGAGGAAATTATAGTCATTATTTTGTATAAAACATTGACTAGCTATATTAGTCAGGATAGGCTAAATAAGCCAAAAGTCAGAGACTTTGCACAACAAAAGTTTCTTACTCTTGTTATATTTCCAGGGAAGGCTGGCAAGGGCAAAGGGTTTTCTCTGCAAAATCACCCAGGTACCCCAGCCAATGGAGCCTCCAATTTTTGGATCAAATATTACTCGTGACCATGGCAGAGGAAAAGAGGAGGACAAAAGAATTGTGAAAGGGCTTTTCAGTGTCTCCAACCAGAAGTGGCTCAGTTAATTTTTCAGAATGAGTCCATGGCCCTGCCGACCTGGAAGGCTGTTTCCTTATGTCTTAGGAGGAAACACATGAACTATGATTGGATGCCCGATTTTTCTGCCACATTATCCAAACTTTTAAGTGAATTATGTGTTCCATCTACCTGATTTCTATGTGACATACATGGGAATTCAGGAAGAAAGGAAACATTTTTCCAAAACTAAAGGCTTATTTTACTTGCTTTGTACCCATTAAGTTCAAGTAAATTTATTATCTGTTTCGCTGAGCTATGTGGAGATGTCACAATAGTACATTTCAGCCCCAAAATGAGATTTTGGGAAAAAGAAAAGTTAATAGTTTGAGAAGCATCACATTCTGGGATTCTCACACAGATGGTCTTTGTGTTGCTATTGTCCCCCAAAATCATCTCCTGGAATGTTCCTAGAGGCAGACTGACTCACCCTATAGCTGGTTCTAGGAAGAAAATGTCAACAACAACATAAAAAGATCAAAAAGTGTATTATGTGTTTTTCTCATCCTTATTTATATCATCTCTTTTTCTTTTACCATATCACTGACTGCTCAAAGGCAGAGTACCTCCTCGTTGCAGACTTTAGTTACCCAGGACCTGTCACCCCAGGCCAATGCTCTCTAGTAATAATACCACCTGATTTTCCATTTTCTTTTTTTTCCATAGCGAACATAAGAACTTTTTACCTATTCTCAAAACTGCTTACTGAAAATACTAGCAAATTTGATGTGTCATTTTTAGTTGTTATTAATAGCTCTATATTTTATCCCTTTGCAGAAGTATGTGCATTTAAAAACTGGAATCTTAGGAACGTAATTTCTCTTATCCAAAATTATGTATCTTTAATGGTGGATTATCAGGAATCATGTCAGGATAGATTCATAAAACAGTGACACAAGAAGCTTTTCTGTGATACTTCCCAAAATATTACTCATTTTTAAAGTTTTGGCTTATTATTTTGTTTGAATATATTCAGTATCATTCATTTATCTTTTCAAATATTTATCTTTTTATTCATCCAATATTCGTTTTACGTACTATCCTCTCGACACTCTACTAGTAGATGGGAATGTAATAATATATTGCTACTGTTTTCAGGAAAGTTCTGGTTAGAAATAACACATAAAAATTCTGTCATTAAGTGATTTCTTTTAACAAATATTGTTGAGATGTAATTTACATAATTTAAAATTGTAATAGTTTGATAAATTTTGGCAAACTTATATGTTCATGTAACCACCATTACAGTCATGATATAAAATATTTCCAATGCCTCAATAACTGCTATAGTTATCCCCACCCAATGCTAATCCTATACCTTCAGCAACCACTGATCTGCTTTTTGTGTCTATAAATTAATTTTGCCTGTGCTAATAGTTTATATAAATGAATCACACAGCGGGTGTTCTGTGATGTCTTGCTTCTTTTACTCAGTGTAATATTTTTGAGATTCATCTATGTTATGATGTCTCAGTAGTTTATTCCATTTTATCGCTGAGTAGTATTTCACTGTAACATATAACATAGTTTGTTTATCCACTTACCTCTTGATAGACACTAGGATTGTTTCCAGTTTTATATTATAATAAATAAAGCTGCTATGAATGTTTACCAGACTTTAATTTCTATTAGGATTAAAACTGCTGCATCACAGTAAATATATATTTAACTTTAAAAGAAACCATCAAAATGACTTCTAAAGTAACTGTACCATTTTACCTCCCCAACAATAATATAGAAGAGTTCCAATTGTTGCTTATTTTTGCCAGTACTTGATCTGATCATTTTTATTTTAGTCAGTATGTAGTGTTAC
>NW_006442484.1:31281715-31296173 GCF_000325575.1 Pteropus alecto
CCTGCTTTCTTCCAATTAATGTTTGTATAAGATATCTTTTTCTATGCTTTTAACTCATATGTATCTCTATATTTCAAGTAGCTTTTTTTGTAGACAGAATATAATTGAGTCTTGATAGTTTACCCCAAAGAACAATCTCTTTCTTTTAATTAGAGTGTTTTGGTTATTCACATTTAATGTAGCTATTGATACTTGGGTTCAAATCTATCTTCCTGTTATATATTTTTTCCATCTATTTTTTATTCTTTTTACCCTTATTTTCTAGTATTCTATTTTGTCTCAATTATTTTGGCTTATAGTTTATAACTTTATATTTTTAGTAAATTCTCTAAAGTTTTTGGTATGCAATTTAAGGTATCACAGACCAGCACAGAAATTGAGAAACTTTTACAGTAAATCACCAAATTAGAAATGGTTTAGGTTTTATGGGCCTCATAAATTTTCTGTTACATATTCTTTTTTAATAACCCTTTTAAAATATATATATAAAAAAATCTTAGCTTATGGGCCTTACAAACACAGGATACAAGCTAGATTTTGCTATGGGTTATAAGTTTACCAACCCTTGTTCAAACTTCAAATATTATACCACTTCACATATAACGTAAGAAATTTATAGTAATATAGTGCTATTGTTCCATTCCACCATTGGTGCTAATTTTGTCTTATATTTTTCTTCTACATATAAGCCCCCTAATTCATTATTATAAATTTCACCTTATATAGTCAATTGTAAAGAAAATTTAAAAGCAAAAAAAGGATTTTTAATATTTATCTATATATTTATTATTTCAGATACTCTTTTTTCAAGTATACATCTGGTATTATATTCTTTCAGCTGGAAAATTTTTTTGACATTTATTATTTTTTCTTTATTTATTTTTAAAATTTTAATTAGTTTCAAGTATACAGTACATTGGTTAGACATCTATATAGTTCATAAAATGATCCCCCCAATTTCTCCCTCCCTCCTCTGACCCTCCACCTAGCCAACGTATTAATGCTAATTGCATTCCCTATGCTGCGTTCCTCATCCCCGTGACCATCCATCAGCTACTAATTTGTACTGCTTTAACACTTCACTCCATTCTCCTAGTCCCCCACACCCCCCTCTCCACGTCTGACACCAAATTGCCCACTCTATTTGTGAGTCTGTTTTTGATGACTTTGTTCTTTTTGTTCCTTAGATTCCGCATATAAGTGAAATCATATAGTGTTTATCTTTCTCTGTCTGACTTAAATACCTTCTAGGTCCATCAAATCAATATCTTTTTTCCATCTCTTTCCTTTCCATATGTAGGGGTCTTGTTTACTTATCCTTTCAGCCACTCTATCTTTTGGTTGGAGCACTTAATTCTTTTCCATTTAAGGTACTTATTCATAGGAATGTAGTTGTTACCATTCTTTATTCCTGTTTTTGATACATGTGTTTTCTTCTTAAAGAAGTCCCTCCAATATTTCCTGTAATACTGGCTTGATGCTGGTAAATTCCTTTAGCTTATTTTTTTCTGAGAAGCTCTTTATCTGTCCTTCAACTCTAAATGATAGCTTTGCTGGATAAGTATTCTTGGTTGTATATCCTGGGTCTTCATCACATCAAATATTTCGTGCCAAGCCCTTCTATCCTACATAGTTTCTTTTGAGAAATCAGCTTCCATTCTTATGGGTGCTCCCTTGTAGGTAACTAACTGTTTTTCTCTTGCTGCTTTTAAGATTCTCTCTTTGTATTTAACTTTTGGCATTTTACTTATGATGTGTCTTGGTGTCGGCCATTTTGGGATCTTGGTTTATGAGACTCTGAGCTTCCTGGGGTTTTATGTCTATTTCCTTCACCAGGTTAGGGAAGGTTTCCATCATTATTTCTTCAAATAGCTGTTCAACATCTTGTTTTCCTTCAGGTACCCTTATGACAGGATATTTTTACATTTAATGGTATAGGGCATTTGATCCTCTTCTTTATTCACTTTGTTTATTCCATTTAATATACTTCTCATCTCTGATAATGTGTTTTCCATTTCAGACTGGTTCCCTTTCATAATTTCCATTTCCATTTTTATCTCTGTGTTGGAGTTCTCTACACTTCCCAAAAGTTCATTGAGCATCTTTATAACTAGTTGTAAGATTACTTGACTCCATTATATCTGGATCTCTGTTCTGTTCTGTCATATGGTTTCTGCTTCTTTGTCTTTCCATTTTGGCTGCCTTTCCATGTCTGTTTCCATGTACAAAGCAAAGCTCCTAAGTCTCCCGGTCTTATTAGTGTGGATTTGTAAAGTAGGTATTCAGTGGCACAGTCCTGAGTGAGGTTAAGCTGCAGGCCAAACTTAGCCCAAGCCTTTGCCACTTATTAAGATTCAGCAAGCAATCCACAGGTGCTGTGCTTATAGTTGCCTCAAGAAGCCACACCAGAAACCAAGATCAGCTGCCTTCACCAGTGTGAATCTCAGCAAAGAGCACCAGACTCGCTGAGGATACACCTGAATGTGGCTTGGGTGGGGCCGCGAGTTAGAGGAAGGTGGGGTTTCAGGGAATCCTCTGAGCAGAGCGACCTCTGTTATCCAGTTTGATGATATCATGGCTATGGTGGTGCTGTGTCCAGAGCACTGGCAGGGGGGAGGGCTCAACAGGAAACAATGGATACCACCAGCACTTCTGTACTGAGCAAATCTTGCCTTGGCTCTCACTCCGACAGTGTCTCTTTGTAAGTCCCTAGTGTCCCCTGTATGCAGCTCATCTCACAGGTGCTCAGAGTGATCAGGTCCATCACCGGGAAACTCTGCTTGCAGAAGCAGCCTCTTTAAGAGGCTTCTGCTGCTGACGCAGCCTCTATCTCGCTCAGCTGCTTGAGACCGGGCAGCCCCGCATCCTTGCCCCATCCTATCTTCTGCCACTGCAAAGTGATTTTTTGGATTTCTCCCTAGTTGTATGACTTGTTCATCCCAGGTGATTTTTCCTTGCTGCTGCTCCTTGTTTTCGTCACAACTTTGATTTGGTCACTAGAGGGATAAACAGAGCCTCTATCATCTATGCCATTTTTTAATCCTCCTGTATTTAACATTTTTAATATTTCTTTTTTGTTAGTCTTTATGAATTCTTTCAGCTTTTGCTTGTCTGAAAAAGTGTCCATTTAATCCTCAATTTTGACAGAAATATTCACTCAATATAGAATTATTTATTGACTTATTTCTTTTAGCACTGTAAGTATGTCACTTTACTACCTTGTCTTGTATTTTCTTTGATGAGAAGTCTGTAGTCATTTTTATGTTTGTCTTCGCTATATATAGAATGTCAATATTTTTCTTGTTGCTTTAAAAATTATCTTTTAATCACTGATTTTAAACAATTTGATTATGTTGTTCTTTGGCGTGGCTTTCTTTGAATATCTGTGCTAATAATTAATCAAATTTGAAATATTTTGGTGATTATTTCTTTCTGTAATTTTTTCTTCCTTTTTCTTATTCTCCTCCCTACCTTTGATCCCAACTACACATATATTAGACCACTTAACATTATTCCACAGATAATTTAAAGTCCAAAATATTTTTTTGGTCTTTTTTCTTTCTGGTTTTTTTTTCCCCCCCTTGGCTTGAATATATTTTATTATGTCTTCAATTCATTGCTTTTTTCCGAAGGGTATAATATGCTGCTAAGCTTATCCAGTGATTCTTTTTTTATATTTCAAATATATTTTCATATCTAGATATTTCATTTGTTCTTTTAAAAATGTCTTCTATTTCTTTATTCATTAAGTTTATATTTTCCTTTAAATTACTGGGCATATTTTTGAAAGCTGCTTTAAAGTTTTGTTTCCTCATTCCATCATCTCTGTTATTTCTGGCTCTATTTTTATTAATTGCTTTTTCTCTTGGTTATATTTCAAATTTTGCTACTTCTTTACCTAGTGATATTTGTAATGCAGTAATATTTGATTGGATGTCAGATACTGTGAATGATGCATTGCTGATTATTTTGGATTTTTATTTTTCTTTAAAGGGTGTTAAAGATTTTGGCATTGAGTTAAATTACTTGCTGTTGAGTCCAATTCTTTCAAGATTTTTCTTTTCTTTTTTTTTTTTTTTTTCAAGCTTTGTCCAAGCAAATCTAAAATAGCCCTTAATCTGGGGTTAGTTTAACCTTGTTTCTAAGGTGTGATCCGTCTGAGATCTCTATTGAATGCTTCAGGTATTCAACAAGATCTCTTTACTATGGCTGGTAAAAACTTGCATGTTTGCTAGCCCTCTGTGACCTTTGGGAATTGTTAAACTTATAGCTCCCTCACAGTTTATCTTAACCAGGCCTCATGGAGTTTCACCTGATGCATATGCAGATTGGTGTTCAATCTAGGATTTAGCCTAAGAATTTGGGGGGTCTTTAGGGAGATTTCTGGAAGTCTTTCTCTGAGGAGCTTCCTTTTCTCTAGCACTCTGCCCTCCAAATTCCAGCTGCTTTGTTCTTGAGAATCCATGTCTGTCTCTGTAATTCTGCAAACCTGAGACGGTTCTACCCTGGAAGAAAGCCAAGTTGATCTTAAACTTTTCCTCATTTGTTTCTCTATCAGGGACCACATTCCCATGCTTTCCACAATCCAGTGGTTGGAAACAGCTATTTCATATATTTAGTCTAGTTTTCTAATTGTCTAGTCATTTTTGATGCAAAGCAAGTCCCATACCATTTACTATTTCATGGGTGGAAGTGTAACTCCTACCCCTGGATATTGAAAAATCTTATTTATACAGCAATGTGTCTCATGAATTGAAGTACAAAAAATTTTTTCTGAGAGATAGAAAATTTGGAAAAATTGGATCAGAAGAAAACAATTACACCATTATGATAAATCTATGCTTAATCCATGTTACACAGACAAGATGGAAGCATCTGTGGGAAGTGAGTTCTGTGAATCTCTCCCATTAAGGGTTTTAAAAGGGGTATTTAAAAGTACAGTGGTGATGACAAGGAAGAATAGCTATTTCTATTTGGAGATGGATTAGATAAAGCTTTACATAGGGGGAGAAAGATATTTGAGCAGAGTCGAAGTATAAAACATGAAGAGTTAAGGGAGGCTGTTTTCCAAGCCGAAGTACTATGTGGGAAAAGATATAGATATAAAAATGGATTGGCTTGAGCATGTGAGTTTGTGGAGTATGAAGTGTAAGATGGAGATAAAAGCAAGGAGAGTCCTGATTACATGATATACTAATAAGTTTAGGCTGTTTAGTAGTTTAAAGAGAGGCTTTAATGGGAGAAGTTATGTGCTTAGATAAGTAGAATACAGAACTCTTTGCTGTAAGTGTGGGAAATTCATCAGCCAGAATCTTCACTGGAGACGGCGATTCTTGTGCAGTGTTTTTCAAATTCCAGGTAGCAAAATCCCAACTGGGATGTTGTAAAATCAATTTTACCTTTAAAAATGAAATAGAATAGAAAACATCAGAGTGCATCACATGTTAAGAGGAAAAACTTTTAAAACTTTTATTCATCAATTTAATTAGTTTTATTTATGTATGTGTTTGATGAGTCATAATGTAAATGTATTTCTTCATGGTAATAGGAAGAAAAAAAATTAATAGCCACTGCTGTAGTGGAGTATAAAAATTGTCTAGGTAAAAGACTATGAGGATTTAGCCAAGGCATTAACAAATAGAAATACATGGCATGATAATGCAAATGTAGAAATTATATAATTTAGATTTTAGTTTACTGTATGGCTTGAAGTTCACAGAAGAGTGCAGATGACATCTTTTTGTCTAACTTACATAACTAGGTGTTTGGTAATAACTTTAGTCTAGAGGAGGTGCAAGTTTTGGGAGAGGCAATATCACATTAGACAAAGAAAAACTAGAAAAGACACAAAAGATGGTTCGGAAAGGATCTGAAATATGTCTAAATTTTTACTCAGCATAAAAAGTCAATGTTATAGCTACCCTCATCTATTCAGCCTTTGGAGATGAAAATTGTAGGAACAAAAGTATAACAGCAGAATAACCTAAGACCAGATATACTAAAAAGAGCAAAAATCTAAATAAAATCAGACATTTTTTTCTCAATATATTCTTTTCTTGTTTTAAAGAAAAAAGTATTTGATGTTGAAATAAACCCCATTGGATGAGTTTGATAAAAATATAGAAATATAGGAAAGTAGACAGAAGAACTGTACATTATATGTAATACATGAGAACTTAAGCCCTTGATGACATTTATCTTCACTTGTGAAAGGAGATTTAATAAAGTAATTTATTAGGTCCCTTCTCGCTCACGAAAAGAAATGTCATAAAATACCTATTCCTTTATATATTGTCCATATATTGAATATTAATCCTTATATTTCCAACTTAGTATGGTATGCTAAATTTTCAGTGGTCCTGCTTTAGAGCAAAACAAATGTAGGTGCTAAGGAAATCTTAAATTTAAGGGATGAAAAACAATCAAGACTAGAAGATACTTATGAGTCTCTTGATTGTGTTTATTTGTTTTCAGAAAAGAATGAACCTTGAGAAGTAAGCCAAATATTATTTTGACTGGTTAAATTATTATGCCAAGTATGATGTCTGTTCAAGTGATGAGATAACATTTTACATAAACCAAGTCTACTTTCCAACCATGCCTCTATCAGAGAAAAAGTGAAGACTGTTAGTGATGTGAGGCAAATTTCTCTACTGTCAGAAAAACAACTCAATAGTCTTTTGTGTGCAAGACAGCAATTGTATTTTATCATTGAATATAAAATCAACTACTTAAAAGATAAGTGTTTAAAAAATATTTAAAGTTTAAATCGGACTCACAAAAATAGTTAAGAAAATAGAGAATCAAGTATAAGTTAATTGTAGCTCTATTATTTTTAAAGTCTATGGTAATAACACCAAATTTAATTTAAAAATTAAAGTTTTGTTTCATTTTAGTTAGATATTTTAGTTGCTCTTAAATATTGACTGTTTTTCACCTTTGCCTTTCAGGCTTATCTGCACAAGGGAAAGGAGATGTCTTGTCCAATAAATTTTCAGGTACATCTTCAGTTGCTTGAGACATGAGCAAAATGATGTAATGCAAAGCAAATATGAAATGACTTCAGAAATTGACACAAATTCCTACAATTGACACAAAGTGACAGGTCTTTTCAAAGAAAAGTCTACTGACATTAGATTGGGTTATCTTCCTTAAAGCAGAGCTTCAGTTTCAGCAGCATAAGTAGAGAGAAAGGTATTTTAGGGAAATGGACAAAAGAACATGACACACTTTGAAAAATAGTCATTGTAATAGGTCCATATAGACCATAAATTTCTTTATTAGTTAAAAATTCTAATTCAGAAACTTCATTTTTATTTTGAAAAATCTAAAATGCATCTCATATGTAGAAATAAGAATTTCAAAAATCTAATTAAGTCCCAGCTTGTCAAAAAGCAATCTTTGCAAGAATATGACTGTGATACTTGCGATTGTAAACTTTTGAGCCTCTACCACTCAAGAACATTTATTTTAGGTAGAGGTGACACTGCAATTAGCAGAAATGATATAATGAGTTTCCATTTCTTAAATGTGTCCTGGCTCCTCTGTCTAAAGTATAAGCAAAGGCCATGTCTAATAGCTTAGTGAGTACAGTATAGTGTCTTATATGTAGCAGGTACTCAAAGTATTTTAAATTTTATATTAGCTTTTAATTATTAATTTTGTTAAGAAAATCTGAAAAATACAGAAGTATATAAAAGCAAAAACTGGAGACTCCCCTCTTTCATTCGTATTTTTACAGGAATTACTATTAGCATATCAGTTATTAAAAATAGATTGCCTTTGGCTTTTAAGAATTCAGTTTAGATTCAGGGGAAAAATGCCTATTGTTTTCTTAGTTTTATTTTTTAATGTCCAGTTCAGCATGGGACTAATAATGTACTAATATAATTATAGAAATTATCTTCTTTTTTCACATGCATTGCTAAGATCTTGAAATAGAAAAGAATGCATGGATAAAAAGTGAAAAATATAATTATTCTGAAAGGGGAATAAACATTGCTTATTTCTGTTTAAATATATCTGATGAGGTTGATTCTAGAATAGCAGAGGTGAAGTAGTAGAAATTTTTTTTTCTCCCACTTTCTCATGAAATGCTCACAGACATCTCTACATTAAGGGTAGAATACTTCTGCATCATTAGAAACTAGAAATTTCTGTTAGTTATCTGCATAACCTTATAAGAAATTTGTGAGTAACAAAATTTGGCTGTAGGCAGATTTCCACCACCAATTAACATTTACTCTTACATCAGGGATATCAGATCTCTGCTGACCAGAGGACCAAAGGCGCTATGTTGTAGCTGTTTTCTAAAATCAATAAGGATTTTCTTTCCTATCATCCCCATCATGGCCACTTTTCTATAGTTATACAGTTATTAGCTGTCCCAGTAGTGAAATCTTCCTGGGTATAGTGGTGTATCCTAATGAAGTCCATAGATGAACGAGGTAAATGTGAGAGAAGTAGTAAAAATTGTGTACGATAAAATATACTTGTACAATAGAAGAATGTGTACAATAAAATATATTCGAAATGAGACTTTAAAAATATTTAGTATGAAAAGAAAGGTACTTTATCCTCAAAATACAGAGAAAAATAGAACTTTACAATATGAAGGCAATTTAATATTTATTTTTATTTATAATGAATTTTTATTAAGGAGATGAAAAATAATAATGACAGAATGAAATAAAAATGTAGCTAACTTCAATGTAAGCAAAGAGAAAATCAGCCTAGAAACCTAGAAAGATTATAAAGAAAACTAAAATACACTAGGAGAGTTAAAATCTGCTTTAGAAGTAACAAAGAGCAAAATCTATTATAGAAGTAGAAAGTTTATATTATGGACAAACATGAAAAAAAATTTCGAGGAAGCACAGAATCTTGTTATAAAAAATTAAAATTGTGTGAGAGAAGATGATAACTACCAAACATATAGAAAAAGAGTTGAGCATACAGATAATTGGTATCCCTGATGAAAAGATAAAAACAAATAAAACATAATCAATACACAACAATATCAAAGAAGAGAACTTTTCTTGAGTGAAGAAAGACTTTAGTCTGGAGATTAACAGAATTCTTCAGGGAAAGTGTTGTCAAGAAAGATAGTGTTCAGACAATTCCTGGTGAGTTTGTTTTATAAGAAACTATGAAGAAAGTATTTTATAAGCATTTAGCTAGAACAAATTTTTAAAGCTACTAAAATGCATCCTAATCTTAGATTTATAAGAAATAATAATTATCAGAAGTCAAGGGAACAATATCAGCCAATTCTTGATTCTCGAGAGGGAAAAATACTGTCATCAAAACTCAGGTATACAGACCTGAGTTTCAGTAAGAGTTTCAGTTCTTCCAGAATTCAGTATTTCCACTTTTTGTATGCCATTCCCAAATTATATATACAATTATATTTTCAACGCACTTTTCCCAGAAAAAATAGGAGTATACCTCTTATGTTCCTTTTCTAAAAAAAGATTAGTCAGATATAAATCAACTGAACAACTGAACAACAGTTAAGTCAAATGGAAGATCTGAAGAATGGAAAGTTATGGTATAATTTGACTGTAAATTATAAAATTACATTTAAACAATCATAATAAATATACTTAAAAACCAATACACATGTAAAACAGTTTTTGAACAAAAAATATATGGTATAAAATATTTATTAATCACATAATGGGTCCAAATATTATACCATAGCAACAAAATAAAAACATTTTAGAGAAATGATAAAAGGAATTAGAATTATGTTTGTTTTTAATTTCATAAGAGGAGGGATCAATAAATAACAATTTTACTTGATAGTAAATATATGTGTATATTTATATACATATGCATACATATATATAACATAAGCACATTTAAAAACTACAAAGGTACTCTCCAAATTAGTCACAGATGATATCTTCTGAATCTCCATAGAAAATCTCCATAGATATCTTCTAAATCTCCATAGAAAAGAGGCAACTAAAGCATAAGCCACTTACCAACAGACTGCAAAGAAGGAAAACATCAAGGAAACATTTTCTAAAAAAAAATGGGCAAATGAGTAGATTAAGAATACAGGATATGACACTGTAGATGAGTCAGATAAACATCCTGTTTAGGAAGAAAGACTGATTCTTAAAAGAAATACTCAAACAAAATGATACATTATAGATTTAAAAAATAGAGGAAAAAATGTATCAGGTGAATAAAATAAAAAATAAAATAAAATAGAAATAGCAATAGTACAGCAAACATACATTTTAAATTTAAATACAATAATTGGGACAAGAAAATTTATCTTATTTTGTCGAAACGCATTTTATGGAAAAAAAGATATAATGACCAAAATTATGCTTATGCAAGTAATAACACACCAATGAAACACACGTAGAAGGATTAAATTGGGATATATGAAACCAAGATATTTTTCTTGATGTGCTTTGTAAAATCCATTACCCTTCTTTGGTTGTTGAGTTGGTTGCATATATAAAAGAAAATTGTATTAAGTTAACAGAAACAAAAAGATTTGTTAGTAAATTTAAGGATGTGTGTATTTGTTGGAGGAAGATATTGAAGAGACAATTAAAACAGAAGTAAGCAGAACGGTAGTTTTTGTTTTGTTTTTAATCACAGTAGTTTAAATCACATTTGAAGTTTGATCATGTAGAATGTTGTCATGTAGAGATTTCATAGAAACTCTAAAATATTCTAGTTCCCAAAAAAGCTTGAGAGAAATTGTTAGATCAGCAGGCTTGAAGAGGTTCTGTGAGTTACATGTCAAGAAACACAAAACTATGGGCCAGAAACTGACATGGGCAGAAGAGCCAGGATTGACAAGAAAACAAGCCAGATCCAGGTGGACACTGAAAACAGCATGGAAAGGTCCAGATACATTGCCACTAGAACTGGAATAATATGTGAGTCTCTAAGTACTCAGATCTCCTAGGAAAGAGAAGAGAGGTAAAAATATGGCTAGGAAATAAAGAAAGAATTTTTCTTACTACATATTCCAGAGAGCCTAAGTTTGACCTGGAGGAGCACACATTCCCCTAAATTGGCAGGTTTTCAGCATAAGGGAAATGGAGATTTGAGAGAGAAATTAATTTCAGTTAGGAAAGAAAAAAGTTATATTTCTTATACTCGAGCTGCAGATGTGAAAAAAATCACTACACATATAAAGCAGACACAGTAAAAATCAAATGAAAAGCTTGGAGATTTCAAAATAAATTTGGATGTGGGATATTAGAATGATAATGGTCCTGATTAATTTATATCCTATAGAAAATTCCTTTAAATGCTCATAGAACATTTACACATCTTCAATAAACCTCCCAAACATAAACAGGACTGTCTAGATTATCTGAGCAGTATTTAACAATAGAGAGAACAAACAATCCCTCATGACAATTTTAATGTGCAAAACTTTAAAATAGTTCCTGGGTCAAATGGAAAGTGCCCACTTGACTGGGCAGATTTTCTCATCAAATTTCACAATATACTACCAGGCTGTAGGCTGCAGTAACTAATACAGGTAATGATGGCTCAAAAAGGCAGACTATCTAAAAGAGAATACAGAGTACAGAACCTGATTCAAAATAAGTATGCAATATTTTGTATACAATAAGATAGTATTTTGAATTAGTGAGGGAGAAAATGATTACTCGGTGAATATTCTTGCTCTAACTGTATGGATATTGGATAAAATTTAGACTACCACCTATCTCTAAATTTTGAACACATTAACATATTAAGAGACATATAAATGACTATTTTAATAATACTGGGATAAGGAGGTTGTTTTTAAATTATGATATAAAAGAAAAAAGATTGTTAAAATAATACTTTTTCTGCTTATTACACTTAATTATATTTCTTTTCTTATTGCATTATCTAAAACTGCCACAGCAATGTAGAACATTGAATGGGTAATAGAAAATTCTCTTTTCTTGACACGTAGTAGTTCTTCGAGTCTTAACAATAGGCATGATGTTCTCTACAGTTATTACTTTAAAGAGAAAAATTCTTTCACTTAGGTTTCAAAATACTTGTTTTAAAATCAGACATTCTTGTTGACTTTTATAGAATATTTTTATAGTCTCTAAAATGATAATATGATAAATTAGCAGATCTATTTTTTATTAATTTATCTCTGCAATTATAGGATAAAAATTTACTTTGTGATGGCTTATTTTTCATTAATACACTTCCAAATTCAGTTCACTATGATTTTACTTGGGGTTTTTACCTCTCTGTCACTAAAACAGTTTTATTTATAGTGTTTAGTTGAGTCTGTGGGTACGCACAGGCTGTCTTGATCATGTTTTGCTATTAGGGTTGAGCTATTTTCATAAAATATGATTTTATACCTCTTCCTCCCTTCCTATCTCCCAGGAAAAACAGACTTCTGTGATATGAAATAATTAATTCTGAAAACAGCTTCTCTACACATATCTTACACACTGAGGAAATTGAGAGACAAATCAAGCAAGTAGCATAACTTGTATGTTGAACTGGCACAACTGGGAAAATATAATAAAAATTCACTTTATTTTCCTTTCCCACTCTCCATTCAAAATATGTGCTATAAGGCAAATTTTCTTTCTGCTGTTGGATGAAAATTCTAAAGACCTCATGACTTTGTCATCATATTTAGGTAATAAGTTCTATACTCCCTCTTACTCACAAAACAGTCTTAAATTGATATTAGAACACCCAGTTCCAAAACTGATTAGAATTAAATCTTTTCCATTCTCTCGATTCAAGATGATTTCAAATAGGCTATTGACACCTGGTAAGTGGGTACAGTCAGTATCTTCTGTCATTTTCTGCTTCTCCTCCCTTAGCTTGCAAAATGGTTTCCGGTTCTTCCAAAGACAGGGTGCAGAGAGAGAGAAAATGAAAGAAGTCACAGAAAGTACTCTGTAAGATTGCTTCACCTTCTGAGTCTTGGTACTATTTAAAGATGACTTTCTTGTCTGAGAACTTTTGTGGATTCTTTAGAGGCTCCCTTTGCTGGGCCTTCCGATCATAGCTACAGCAGCCACTTCTCCAGAACATGGTCATCCCATGAGCCTCTCCATACTGTGTTCCAAGTGGCACTCCTGGGCAGAATTTGAAGTGGCTCAGGTCAGTTTTTAATCATTTTTGAACCAATAAATGAGAAGCACTCACCTGTTCTATGCTTGCCATTGGGTAGGAGAGCTTTTCTCCAAAACAGCGTCCATTTTCTCTCTCACCTGCCTCCTCAGGACTTTGACACAGCTGCTTGCCTTGAGATTTCTCAAGTAGACAACTGTCTACTATGTTATAAGCTGCTGAAGGCCCCATTATGGTCTCTCTGAATGGTCCTATCAAAGCCCATTTTTCCTAGATAAAGAATAAGAGGCAAACACGCCCCCTGTTTACAATGGGATTGACAGCTTGGCAGTAATTCTCACCAAAGAAGTACAACCTGGAAATTCACTCTCACCCCTTTCATACATTCAAAATGAGTGAGGAATTTCAAGAGACCTGAAATAGTTCTTGATAATTTTCCATAGGGTCAGGCTCTTCCTCTGGAATTTCATACTTAACACATCCTGGCACCTCAGTTGCAATTTCAGACACAAAGTCCTATCTCAGAGGTTGCCTGAGGTCATCTAGAGTATTAAGGGAGACTTGCACCTGAGTCCTTCAGTTCCATAACAGGCAGTCTCCACCACTTGAGCTACCGCCACTTCATTTAAATCATCATAAGCTATTGGCATATAAACTTAATTCCTTATATCTTCACTTCGTAGCAGGGATCAGAAACAATTGGCACTTGTTTTATTCAGGATAGGTTAAAGTAAAGCTAAAAATTGGTAAACCTTATTGATAAAATCACCCTGAACTCCAGTTAGTTACTATGGGAGTAACTTTTGCCCTTTAGGACTTGCAATATAAACACAGTTTTTTGTTCATATTTTTTGTTTGTTTTTGTTCCACACTTATTATTCACAAGTTATCTTCTTTTCTAATAGTATTATCTATATTCCTCCAAATATTTTAGGCCAGCTTAATAAAGCACAAGACAAAAGGATTTTCTTCCTTAACTGCTCTTCTGCTGCTTCCATATTCCATCTTGCTCTGCGTCGCTGCATCTGCACATTTATGCGCTGCATCAAATTGTTGCGTGTTTTCTATTATTTTTGCCTGGGCAGTTGCAGAATGACTTTTCTCTTACCTGTTGCATTGTTCTTGATGTATGATGTTAACCTGATAAGTTTTCTGTTTCTTTATGTTTATCAGCATTTCCTTTTTGAATTTCTCTTTACATGTACTTCACCATATTCCATTTCTCCATCAGCCTCCCAATTCTAAAGAAAGGTCTTATGCTTCCAAGGCTCTCTGAAGCTTTCCTGCAATAATGTGGTCCATAGATCAGCAGCACTGGCTTCACCTGGCAGCTTGTTAAAAAGTAAAATCTAAGCTGTGTCACAGACTTAGA
>NW_006442484.1:31296279-31316295 GCF_000325575.1 Pteropus alecto
TAAAAGAGCAGCACTGCTCTAAAGGATCTGCCTCAGTTCTGTGCCTTCCGAGATCTTTATGTTCTTTCTGTCTGTTTAGCTGCATGAAATAGTATCCCCACTGATTATTCTAACATCAGAGCCAGGACCGCATAAACTTCATAACAGCTGTTTGTGTCTACATGGATGCTCAGATTCAGTGATCCTTCTGATCTCTCCTCTCAGCACTTTGGGTTTGGATATTCGTCCTCCCAACTGGGCTGTGAATGGGAAAGAGGGGATTATTCCATATGTAAGACTGAAGATTTTATTGACAGAATAACCCCAGAAAAGGAGTAGTCTATTCTGTTCAACTATAAGAAATCAAAAGTGTCTCCACTATCTTGTTCCTAATTCAAGTTACAGTGATTTTATTGTTAATTCAGTTAGAAAGTGGCTTGCTGAATCTTTAGCATAATACTGTACTGTAAATGCTTTTGTATTTTGTAATTTTCTATTGTGTTTGGAGTCCTAGGACAAGTGGCATAAAATGATTTTAAAAAGAGAAAGTTATACTGTACACTTCAGTGTAGAATCATGGTGGCATAAAAATGGGCTATTGTTCTTCAATTGTGCCTGTTTCTCTCTTGGACATGCTGGAGATCTTTCACATACAGTAAATATACAACAGAGAAGAGAATAAGAGGCAGATGATGTCTTTATATTCTTTTGTGGAAGGATGCTGCAACTGAAAGTTAAAAATTTCAGGAAAAAAAGAACAAATAATATATATTGTCGTTCATGATGTGTCAGAACTACATATATAATAAGGTATTCTCTTAAGAATTGTGTAGCATGTTGCTGACATACAGGTGAGTTGAGAGAATTAAAAGTCTCTTACAGAAACTAGTCACATATAAAAAGAATTCTTAGCATCCTGATCAATTAACAATTCAAAAAGTACATAATTGTACTGATTCATAGGCCAATATAAAAACATAAATGTGTAGGATAGTTAACACAGTTACCACATGCTTGATGTCTTAACTTTCATTTCCAAAGATAATTGTACTGTTTCCCTAGACTGACGTAAAAATCTCTTGTAAATTCTATATTATGAGTAAATAGCATTTACTGAATACCCACATCTACATAGGAAAAATGTGTCACTATTGCAAAAAACAATTTATGTTTTAAAGTATCTGGTTATTACAAAATATGATTAAACCAATATTAAATTTAACATGAATTATGTTTTAAATTAAACTATATTTCATATTAATGTTAACTTAGTATTTCTGATTTTGAAATTATGTTCTGTTACTTGTTTGCAAAGAGACTGAATCTTATTGTTTTAAAATGAAATTATTTTCTTCAGATGTATAAAAAACGTAAATTCACAGCAAAAGCAAATAATAAAAATAATAATATTAATAACAGTAAAGAGAAATGCAAGAAACAATAAAATTGAAAAATGTAAATTCAGGCTCATAATATTTAAAATTAAGAATTCACTTAAAATGACATAATCTTTATAAATGACTGACTTTTTTCGTGGTTTTGATATTGGTTACATTGATTCTTATAATGGTGATTCTACTCTGCAACATTAGGAATCCTGTAGAAACACTGTTGGTTGTTGCAGTTATTGAGAACTAAAGTGATCTATTGGATAAAAGATAGGACATTAGACATGCACTTCACAGGACAGTCCCTACAATGAAGAACTGTGCTGAATACCACATGACCTTTAAATATGCCCCCAGATAGACATTCAGGGAGTTGGAAATCCTGTTGATAATGATCTGGCTCTAGAACCTATCTCAATTTATATATTAAAACAAAATGCATCTGCATAATTTTAATATGTGCAAAATTTTTCTGAGAATGCAAAACAACATATATAATGACAGTAATCAAAATAATAAAATTTCATTGGAATTTTACCAAGATTTAGCTTATCATCTTGGAAAATCTTGTCAATCATTGGCAATAAGCCCTCATGGTATTTGAGTCACTCAATAAATACCCTGCATTTTGTAGTTATGTATTTATAACAATTCTTAGAGGGGCAAGCATATAATTATGTAATTATATCACCTAGTATAGTTGTTTCCAAGTTCTTAATATATAGAAACACATACACACCCATGCACATGTATATGTATTCCATTGGTTAGTACTTTTCTTTCCTTTATTCTTTACATTATGATTTGATGTTTAAAAGTTATCCAGTAGGTAAGTTCTATTATCTCTGGATTTTAGTTCAGGAAAATAATGGGGATATTACAGTATATTTATTATAAAATGGGATATGTTGGGTCTGACATTGTGGAGAACCACTGTCCTAGGAGCATTTTATCTTCAGGTAGATTTAGCTCTTTCAGGAGGACAGTTGTAATATAGTCTATAGTTCAGCAAAAGATGACTTTGGTAGAAGGACAAATGTACATAACACAGAAAACAGGTAGAATCAAGTGTGGGAGACACGTGCCATGAATTGCTGGATACTGATGGACACTCACTGTGTGACTGTGGTGAGCAAATAAATTTCTCTGAGCATGAATTTTCTTTCGATTAAATTAAAGTGTTAGAATTAATGAACTCCAAAATTTCTAAGATGCCATATTATTATAGGCATAAATTTATTTCCGTGATAGAGAATCTATACATAGAAACTTGCATTTTTCATTTGCAGTATTCGTAGTTTTTCATATCTGTTCTTTGGCCTTTTTTATTGCTCACTTTGAACCTATTAAGTTTATGAAATTAAGTTTTGTATAAATATATTTTCTTTTAAGTAGTAAACCACTTAAATTTCATTTTGAAAAATATATTAGCAGAAATTTTATTTTGAGGAATATATTAGCAGCATTATAAATATTTGTGACAATTGCAAAGTCTTTCTCTGCAAAAGCAATAGCATGAGTTTTCATTTTCATTATACCTATAAATATACAGTCATATGTATATACACACATGTATATATAATAGTGGGTGCAAAGGTGGGTGTATGCACATATATAGATTTACCTGTGATATTTTAAAAGGTATGTGTAGCTGTGTACTTTAACGGGTGATTTCCTTAAAGCCCAGACAAGTGAAATATACATGGTAATACATGAGGAAATTACTTGTCCCCGGGTCATATAAAGAGTTGGTTAGAAAAGGGCACATTCATCTTTATCTTTGGAGTAGGCCAGTATTCTCTCCTTCAGTTCCCATTTCCTCCCTCCCTCAGCCACATGCACCTTGCCACCTTTTCTCTTTAAATTATCAAGACGAGGAATACTTCACTGCAGGTGGTGATATGAAACTGACAAGTAGTTTATAAACTAGCCCTACCCTATTGCTTGGAGAAGCTTTATAACTGATTGTTTTAATACCAAAGTGACACCAACGGGGGTCAAGTAAATAAATATGCAAGCCTCACCAGTTCAAAATAATAAAATTCCAATGTGTGCAAGCCTGCTTGTTGAACATATGTTTGAGGCACCGCTAAGCCATCTGGCTCAGTGTCAGGCATTTACACCAACTGCAGACTTACAGTACCTGACAGCAGAAAAGCTTTATTCCCCTGGTGTTTGGGCACAAATGGAGAAATATTATTGAAATGATTATCTGCATCAAGACTCAGATTTGCTTTGACATTTAGCTGGCTCTGTTTAATCCAAAGGGTTGTCTGAATGAATAAAGAGAAGGGTTCCTCCAAAAGATGCTGGGAGCAGCCAGGGAAAGCCAAATGATTAATGAGACTGAAAGGCAGGGTGGACCTGCCCACCTCCACCCAGACCTCAGTGCCAAGAACTGAATATAAAATTAGTCTAAAGCTTTCTGTAGCTTGTCAGGAAGATTCTTCCACCCTCACATGGGCTTTCATTTTGGACCTCAGGAAACAAAAGGACCTGATACCTTACCCAATATAGAAGAGAGTTTCATGTTATAATCAGAACACTTCACATTCAAACACTTTTTGCTTTTAACAGCTCTACCAGAGGCATTTAGATATTATGTTAGGAATAGAGCCTCTTTTGGGAATCAGAAAGCTATGGCTTGTCGACTTGTTTCTGTTTTGGCAGCTGGTTTTTACATGCTATGGTCCTTATATTAGGATAATTTCATTTGGCTTAGAATGCTATGTTCCACTGATTATTTTGTGCTGTCATTCATTCTAAAATGCTGTATTAAGCTGAGTATCTTGAAAAATGAAGTACAGTGCTAGTTTCAGCATTATCTATGATAATAGAATTCAGAGGTTTAACCAAAAAGTGACACCTTTATCAGAATCAAGGGAAATCTACAGACAAATAATATAATAATAGTGATAATAATAAAATCAAAATCTTATTTTGGAAATCTTTATCAAAGAGTTATAGGTTCACATATGCTTTATCTGATTTTCAAGTAGACTATACCTTTCAGAGGAAGGGTTTTAGTAATGATTGTTGATTTAGATTTGAAATTACTTTGGTAATTTGGATTTAATAAGAATGTTAGACATGATTTCCTCCTCATCCTTACTTTTAATTAACTTTTTATAGAGATATGAATGAATTCTAATGAACACGATTGGCAGGCTAATTGATTTGTTTCAGAGCACAGTGAGTGATCAGTATGCTGGCAGCATTGTGATATACTATTCAAGGGATGTCAAACAGTTTTTGGGTTAATTTTCTGGCAGAGGTTAGTTGGGGAAACTGCTTAAAATCTGTACTGTTTTTGATTTTCAAATAAGCCCCTGTTTTTTTTTTAATTCAATGAATTAAAACATATCTATTGCTTTGAATTTATAGTGTCTTTAAATTATCACATTGCCACCAGGGAGTAGTTTTGTGTATTCTGTGCATATTAACAGAATACTTTTACATGTGTTATGCACACGAGAATATTAAAGACAATTTTAAGAAGCTAAAGCACTCTTATTGCCAGAAGAAAGACAAGAATGTGCTTCTCTGTTTAAAATTTTATTTTTAAAAGTTGCCGCAAAATGGAGAGTGGTCACAACAAATCCTAAAAGCACTCATTTAAAGAAAAATAAAGCACAACTCCAAAAGGTTACTGTTTTGTTAGGGATCTCACTTTAAAGGCTTTGCTTAAATAAATCCCAGGGAAATGACATTCTTTTATAGTGTTAAGAACAATGAGCGGGTGAGAAAATATATTATGACATAGTTAAATACAGAGCTATAATTTCTAAACTGCATAAATTACATGTTTTTCCCTATTATGATACAGACAGCCAAACTGAACATTTTTGAAAGAAAATGACCAACGTATGATTAATTGCAAGCTCACAGATTTTGCAGCTTCAAGAGTAAATCAACTGCTAAGAATTGCTAACTTGCTAAAATATAAACTAATTTTAGTCTCCAGATATTAAAATATAATCCATCTTCTTCCTCCATTGGGAAAGCTAATTAGAAATTGTGAGTGGCAGAAGGAGGAGAACCCAGAGAACACCAGGATCAAGTTCACAGGCTTAAAACCTGAGCCCAGAAAAAGTGGCCAGAATTTTTATTCTTTACATTTCACATATTTGAGTTTCCTGAAGCCAGCTTATGGTAATGGCTGCTGCCCAAATATGCAAGTGACAGAAGAGAGAGTTTGTGAAAAGAACATGTTCAGCTAACATAGAATGCTATGAATATAATACAGAAATATAGAGATTGGTTCATGGATTCCATTAATACACATGTTCTCAAAAAATTGGATTGTTCATATGTAAAACATCTAATAGCTAGAATTTTGGAAAGGGCATCAAATAAGTAGCATTTGTACTCTGAACGTTTATATTCTGGGATACCTTATAAACTACACGTTAGTCTTAATGTCAAGTTGGTTTTACCTGTGATCTGATGACTCTTCCATCGAAGGTTAAGTTGAAAATAATGGGGTTGGAAATGCCTAATAAACAAGTAGACTGTCCTACTCACACATCTAGAACACTTGCTGACAATTTGAGATTTGCTATTTTATATTGCTAGGGTCTTATTTCACAGAATTTTTTTTTTGCTATATTTTTAAAAATATAAGAACACTATTAAAAATTTTCACTACTGTGAGTTTTTTCAATTAAATGATGGACAAAGCAGAAATGCAAGAAGATTCCCTGCTAATATTATGATTTAGTATTAATAAATTAATGAATTAGAAATGCATAATTTTAAAGAGCTACTGTTTTATAATAATAATTCACTTTCTTTACCTACTATTGAAGGAATAGATCCAAGTGAATATTTCATATTAGAAATGGAAGACTACCAAATGTGGAGCTGGTATTCTGTGAGCACTTAAAAATATTAAGTTATGAAAATTCTCCAGTGGATATTTTTATGTACATTTAGAGGTAGATGTACTTATCAGACATTGAGATTAGTTGCAATATAGTTTTTAAGAATTGCATGAGATTCCACAAGGACTTTAAATTCAGTATGCATAACAAGACAATGCATTTCTCAAGTTTAGTTATAACAAAATCTATACATTCCTTTTCCTGCCCATAATGAGTAATGATTTTAACTAGCCAGTGTTCCAAATTCAAGGTAATGCTCATAATGAAAATAGTAATTGTGAGAGGCATTATTACATAGTGGTTAAGAACTAGACCACCAGGGCTGTTACCCTAGCTCTACCACTTCACAGCTGTGAAACACTGGAAAATTATTTAAGATAACTACCTCAGTTTTCTCATCTATAAAATAAGACTAGGAACAGTACCTACTTCACAGTATTGTTATGAGGATTAAAGATATTGATACATACAAAGATAATTGGTCTTGTGTATGGCATATAGTAAAGTAAATATTAAAGCTCATACACATGCCAAACATTATCACTTATAGCCAATGTATAATGCATGAACCAATAGAAACAAATGTCTTCTCTTTCCAATAAAGTCCTCTGTCTTAGAGTCTACAACATGAGTTAACATGACACCCAAAAGAGCTGGTAAGGTGAGATGAGGGCAAACACAGTTCTAAGCACTTGCATTCCTTCAGAATCACACCCACATCTAAGAGTAAGAGCTCAGAGAGCTGACAGGTTAGATTAGGTAGAGAAGAGATGATATCACTCCCATCTTTTAGTTCACACATGAATCATTATTACAGTTTCAGTCAGATGTTTGTGATTCAGCACAAAGAATAGTATTATAGTATTATTTTTAAAGCACCTAGCACTAATTCATCAATCATGGGAATGGTAATAATAATTTAGGCATTCTACTCTAAGAGCAGTTGCCATTTCAAATGCATACTTTTTGCCACATTTCTTTCAGTTATTGTTAATTATCACCACAATCTAAAATATTTAATACTATTGTTATTCCCATTTTAAATATGTATAAACATTTTCAAAAAGAATATATTATGTACTCTAGGCTATGCCCACAACAGTGGAGAAAGAGTTCACAAATCTAATTCAAATGCAGATTTTAAAAAATTTAAAGCTAGTGTTACTTGTGCTACATTATTTTCCATAGTACATAAGAAAACAAGACTCAAAATTTGACCATGCCTCTCAAAAAAATAAGTTTTCTTTTCTTTGATTTAACCAACTATAAAATGTATGAAAAGTGGAAAATTTTTACTCTGGATTCTCAGTCTTTTGCCCACATCAAAAATTTGAAAATACTGTGTAAAAGTAGCTGCAGATGTCATCTCATTTTTCTGAGGTTCTGATTTCTCATATTAGCTCCTTTGGTTTCATTACCTCAGCAGCTTAACAATGCTCTTAAACCATCTCTGAATTGTATCAAGTTTCCCTAATTGTTCCTTGTAGCATCACAGTTCTGTTACAGACTACTTTAATCCATCTAGGAGCAGATGTTCCTCTGCAACCTATGTGACAAAATGAAAATATGTTACATATGTGTCACTGGAGTCCCCCCAAAAATAGAAAGAATGGGGAAGAAGTGATATTTGAAGATGAAACTAAAACTTTTCCCAAACTGACAAAGTTCATTATCCCACAGATTTAAGAAATTCTATAAGCCCAAACCACACTTAGAGACATAGAATAATATAGCTAAAAACCAAAGAGAAAGGGAAAACGTTAAAAGCAGTCATAGAAGAAGATATATTACATTCAGCACAGCCTCAATGAAATGGACAGCTGACTCATCAACAGAAATAATGGAAGCAAAAGAAAATGGAATGACATCGTAAAGTGCTGAGAGAAAATAACTGCCAATTTAAAAGTATATGTCTAGTAAAAATAAGAAATTGCTCCAAGAAATGGAGAGCAACAAAAAGGGTGAACAGGTGGGTAAGTATAAATGGATTTTGACTGGACATAACAATAGCAATGTATAAATGTAACAGTGTACAAAAAATAGTATGTCTGAAAATTTTAAATATATGTAGAATTAAAATGCATGATAATAATAATTAAGAAAATTAAATGTAATTAAAGTGTTCTAAAATTTCAAAATTATTTGGAAAGTGATAAAATTATTAATTTTATAAGATTAAAATTAAATATTAAAATTTTATTCATTAATTTTTACAAGGCTTCAATAGATCAAAGATGCATATTACATCTAGGGCAACCACTAAAATAATATTATTTTAAAAAAAATCCATAATAGGGGAAAAGAGAATAACAAAGCAATTTTATTAATACAAAAGAAGGCAAGAAAAGAAAGAAAAAGTAGCATAAAACAAGTGATTCAATGGAAAGAAAATAGATGGTAAATATAAATCCCAGTGTGTCATTTGAATGTAAATGGACTAAGTATTGCAATTTAAAAGACGGAAATTGTCAGATGAGATAATAAGTAGCAGGAAAAGAAAAAGAAAAGAGAAAGAAGGGAAAAAAAAGCTAAACCAAACCAAGAATAAACACACACACACACACACAAAAAGAAAGAAGAATGTGCTTCAATAAGACAGCTATGAATAGAGGAATTATACTATTGCAAAACTAGTGACTGCACTGAGAAGAAGGTATCCCACTGAGAGCGGTGAAAGTTAATTTGAAAGTGACATTACTGTAGAAAAAGAGAAAGACATTAATTAAATTAATAAAGAAGTGAATCAAAACAACATACCGGTCTGTGGAAAAGTCATATAAGATTAATTAATGCCTGAACAACATACTAACTTTTAAGCTCATTTTTTTTCCAGTAGTGTTATTTTTAAAGTTTATAGTAACTAGCATTTATTAAGAAAGGTTAAATTATGTTTAGCATACCCTATTTTCAGAGATTAGAAATTGGGTAATATATTTTGGAAATTTTTACATGTAAATATTTAAAATAAAGAAGCTGTGTTGCAAAAAGTGATAGCTTTATATTAGCCAAAATTCAAAATACTCTTCCACACTATTCTAATGAAAACTATCATCTCTGACATTGCAAGAACAGAACATATGAACTTCATGATATGGTGAACTAACTTTGGGAGCATGAGAAGCATTTAAAATCAGAAGATGAAAGATAGTAGAAGCAATCTTAAAATATCTAACCAATTCATCTGGAGCAGTGCTTCTGAAAAATTTGAAAGGCATATGAATTACTTAAAGTTTCTGCTAAAAGACAGACTCTTAATCAGGAGATTCCGCATTGTAACAAGTTGCCCAGTGATGCCAATGCACTGGTCTGTGGACCACACTTGTAGTAGCCAAGGGCCTTGAAAACATAGAACAGAAAGTCTTGAGGATGATCAAGGTCAACTGAAGGTCAATAATAAAAACAGCTCATTTATTTTATGACTATTGCCTCCATGGCTCTAAACTTGGTCTAGTCAAAAGGTATAATTTGACTAAAATAATTTAATAGACCCCAAAAGGAGAAAACACCAAAAGAGAAAAGCAATCAGGAAATTTTAGGAAATATATAAAAATGTAACAAACGTGAGCTCAATTATTGCCACCAAAGTAATGTTTAAAAGGGTTTGCAATTTATTTATTTCTACAAGTAACAAAAGTGATTGTGGCCTATTAATGCATATTCTTCTTATGGTGTCTCAGGACTAGTAAATTCAACTTGGGGAGACAAAAGCTTCTTTGGAAAAACACATACAGGGGAGCTATAGTCACTTTTGATTATGACTTCTAAAATATACTTCTCATCAAATTTCATATAAAATTAAAATACAGGGTTATATAAAGCTGCCAATCAAAACATTGGCAAATGAGAAATGCACACAGTAAACATTTGGGAAAATAACATAGCAGTTTTCTCCTTTTATTAAATTTTCACTGAACAAATGGTAAGTGCTTTAGTGTCAGGGAAGCTGCAAGAATAAAAGGCAATGAGGTTCGAAGCAGTGTGTTATAAAGATTTAGATAACTATGTTCAATTATCTTATCCATGTATTCTTTTCATCCTATAAAACCCCCATTCTCTAAAAAGTATTTAACCAGTAATCTTGAATCTGAGTCTTCAATTTCTGAGAATTCTTCATGTTGCTATATGTGTAACTTTTGAGAACTGCAGATAGAATGAAGAAATCAAGAACATTAAAATATAAAATAGTTGTTCTAAAAATTATTACTTGCACAAAAAGAAAGTGTACTAAGATGTCTTAAAAGGAATATAATTCTCATTAAAAATTGTTTATCTGAGGCTTAAACAGGCATTGTTAAAACCAACAATCACTTTTTCATTTCATTCTATGAGAAGAAAACTGCATGGAAAACATTAAAGTGAAAAACACGAGAATTTAGAAGAAAGACACCTGAATTGAGGAAATCTGATTAAAAAGTGAAAAATAGTAATGGAGTCTTCAAATAATTTTCTGGAGTATTTACACAAAGGCAAAGAAGAAATAAGAAATAATTTAGCACAATGAGGGAAAGAAAGATTGATTAAAATCCTGAAGTAGTTCTTACAAAATAAAACAACACTATAAAAGAAGGAAAAGAGAAAAGTTGTTCTAGTAATGAGAGACACAAAGGAAAAAATATCTTTTAACTCATAACTTTGAATATGGAAGATCTATAACAAGATGATTTTCAAGTGTATTTTTACATTTTAATGAGTGTCTACACACCTTAGTTGACTTAAAATAAAATCACTATCATCCTCCACAATTACTTGTTGAATATAACTATATGACAGACCACTTTTCTAGACCCTGAGAACCCAAAAGGCATAAAGCATGGTCAGGCACTAAGTAAGTATAACCTAGAGGGGCTGAGAATGTATCATCTGATTTATTCATGAATTTGTTCCTTTATTCAATTTGTATAATTCAGTGAGTATCGGTTTGGTACAACAGTCCATTGGGGAGGAAAGGATGAATGAAATAGACGTTTTGGTTTCAAGGAACTTATACTTCAATAAGGAAAAAAATCATGTGCATAAATAGGTGCAATATACAAGACATCAAATGATGAGTTACACCTCTTTTAGCTGCAGAGCCTAGCATAGGTAGTGATGCAGTATAGACTCCTAAAAATTTGTTGAAAAAATATTGACAAGTTCTCAAAGAGACAGAGAGTGTATCATATGAAGTCAGAGCTGGGATCATTATTTCTGGTTGGTAAACACAAGGAATACTTTCTGAAAGAAGTGACTTGAAATATGAGTAGGAAAAATAAATAGGATTCTAAAAGAGTGATAAAACAGGGGAAGACCATTTGGAAAAGTGAAGAACAAGAGCACTGAGACAGGAAAATAAGAAGGACACAGGTAGAATTTTATATATGTAATTACATCCTTAATTCAGAAAACAAAAATTTCTCAGTCATTGGAATGGACTTGGAAGCAGTGTTATATGACCTAGTCAGCATTTCCTAGGCCTCAGGACTGCAGCCCAGATAACAGCCTTGTTAAACTTTATGGCCTGAACAATATGTGCTTCCCAAGCTAATGTTAAAATGCCTCTCTCCAGTATGCTTCTATGTACATGATTTGTTCATGTGGTTCCTTGGGATTCCTCACTGTCCTCCAGTGTTTCCCATAAGAATATCAAGGAACAGCTCCTTGGATATTATAGTTGAAGTGGTAAGAGTTGCTGACAGAATAGCTTGATGCTTAGCAGTTGCCACCTCAGGGACATGGACTGAGAGGTAAGGGATAACTTGAATAAGACTGATCCTCTAGGTAGGCTGTTATACAAAGAGGCCTCCTGAAAGCTCCATGGAAGCCAGCAAGGCCCACTGCTGAAGATAATCAATCTTGGTCAACTCCATGGCTTGGATACCAGCTCCAACCATGAACATTAATGTGGAGATTCTTTCCTTTAACTTGCTTCATTAGCAGCAACTGTAAACCTTGAACCCCAACACCTGATCACAACAAAAGAAGAGCTTGTTTTTCCAAATAAAAACATCAGCTTTGCAGGGTAAGCCCTGAGCCAGGGTTCTATTGTGTCATATTTATGATCATACCCTTCTGATCAAACCATTAGAGGAACTGGTTCCTCCTTAATCATGCAGCCTAACAGCTCCACAAGAATTTGCCTCTCCCTTGGAGTCTGAAGTCTAGCCATAGAATGCATGGGAAATGGGCCCACATACCAGGTACTGACCCAGTCTCCACATTTTCTCTTATTAGAAAGGAGGTCAAGGAACCATGCTGCCAGGACACTGCAAAGGTCAGGAACATGGATATTGGTATACTGAAAGTGAAGTGAAGGGCCAGGTCAGCATATGTTTTCAGTTATGAGTTACCATAATCCTACATAACACAGCTCCAAATCCCATGGCTTAGGGGAAAAAAAAAAAAGCCCTTTTTCACTCATTTATCAGCATGTTGGCTTGAGTTCACCTGATCATGGCTGGTTTCAGTTGAGCTTGACTGAGAGCTTTGGACTGGGTTCAAATCTGTTTCTCATCTTCATGAAACTAGTAGTTATCTGAGGTATATTTTTCTCATGGTAAAAAGTGGAGCACAAGAGGGCAAACCTAACTGTGCAAGCACGTATTTAGCTTCTGTTCAAGTCATGTCAGCTGACATCATATTGAACAAAACAAGTAGCATGGCTAAGTCCAACATCATTGGAGACTTATACTCCCCCCATGGAAGTGAGGTGGTAGAGAGAAAGTGAATATTTGCTGAACAATAATTTTCCCTGTTGTTCATAAATATTCATGGCCCTCCCATTTACAAAATGCACTCAGATCCATTTCGGAAACTCCAAAAGTCTCATCCAATCACGCATGAGGCTTGAAGTTCAGGATATTATTATCTGTGTAATAATACACAGCTGTGGGTCTTCTAAGTATAGAGTCTTATACACTTAAAAGAAAAGTTACCTGCCCCTAACCCCCACCAACACACACAAACTCAAAACAATACTGGAATAAGGACAGGATGACTACAGTAAACTCATACAAGAGAGGAAGAATGGGAGACGCATAGCAGTTAGTGGTCTTTCACATTTTTAAATCCTGCTGATATAATATCACCAGACCCTCCCCTACGGTAGAGGATATTCCCTGACTAGGTACCAGATCTCCTTCCTAGGAGTGCCTCTCAAATTATTGTACTCTTGAGTTCACCCTTCCTTTACTGTCACTCTCCTTGGCCATTTAAGAAAAAACCTATGAAGAAAAATACCTTTCTTGGCTGCTAAACAACTTATCCTATTCTCAGCTTGTAAAAACTGGGGGGCCCAGAGTTTTTTTTATCTCTCAGATTGATTCAATTTCTTTTCATCCAATCTATACTGGTAGTACTATTGCCAAGAGTTCTCTCAAAATTATCATTGATTTTTCTCTGTACTTGATTCTGTGTATTTTGATTCCAGTCACATTTCAGAAGAGCCACATCTAAAATGCTTTTGGAGATATGCCTCTTTCTCTAGCCTTAAACATCCAAATAGACACATAAATGTATGCTTGTGTGTGTGTTTGCATGTGTGTGTGTGTGTGTGTGTGTGTGTGTGCTGGGAGATGAGTTGGTGGACCTATAATTGGTCTTAGTTTTAATCTATGCATTCAGATGCAGGTTTATTCTATGTGTCTTTTATTTTCCTTGGACCAGTGGGCAACAGAAGCATATTTTCATGGCAAAATGTAGGCGCTCCAATGGGAAAACACAATTATGCATTATAATTGAGGTCTCTGAGCATGTCATACGTCCTAATACCCTATTGGCTGAAGCAGGTCATCTGACCAAACCCAAAGTCAATTGGACAGAGAGGCATACTTCTCCTCTGAAGGTAGAGTTGGAAGAGGAGGAAGGAATATTTGTTGAAAAATTAAACATTATCAACCCATAAATAGTAATAATAAGTCAAATTCTAGAATCTTCAAAAAGGATGAAATATATAGGTCAAAACAGATAGTACTTAGGATGTAGAGAGTGTATATAAATAGAAAGGAGGTTTTGGAGAAGTATTGTTTGAACAACGGTCTGAAATAAGCAGCGGGTAGCAAAGCACAGGCACACTGCTTTTTATGGTCTCCTAAACTAGGGGAGGCAGGACGTAGTAGCTTCTTTCAGAGAAGATTTTAAGAGAATTTGTGTTTTTAAGGACTTCCTAGTACATATATTTATGTGCATGTGTGTCTATGAAACTGGACCTTGAAGATTTCAAAGCTAAAAAATGGTCTATTCAAAAAATAACCAGCAGTATCCACCTTTGAATAAAACTCTTTTTATCTGGGAAAGCCGTGTTGGTGGTTCTTTTAAATATGCAGATGTAAGACAAATGCGTATTTCCAGAGATGTAAAGAATGTTAGGTCTTGCCATGAAAAAGCTATAGGGAGCTGATTCAGTTAGGTGTTCTGAGATCAAATTTGGAATATGTGTTATGAGTGATTATCTCCCTCTCTCCCTCCCTCTCTCCCTCCCTCTCTCCCTACCTTCCTTCTTCCCTCCTTTCTCTCCTTTTTTTTTTCTCCCATTCTTTCTCTATTTCTCTTTTCTTCCCTCACTACCTCTTTCCTTTTTGTTCTTTCTTTCTACTTCTGTCTTTTTTTTTAAACCTTTTATTATGAACCATTCGAAGCACACAAAAACAGAAGAATAGTATAATGAAGTCCCATTGTACCTGTCACTCAGCCTCACCATTTTCATCTCGAGGCTACTATTGTTTGAGCTATACCCCAGCTGTGCCTTCTGCTCCAAGATTAGTACGGAAGCAATCCCAGACATAATATTATTGTATCCTAAATAGTTCACTAGAGTTGCCATTTCTAATAACTGTACTTACCTTACTTTATCTTCAAGGCTTCTGTAAGTCAAAAATAAGACCATGTGTATTTTGTTAAGGAAAAATTTTGAAGCACCTGTCCTTGTCCAGAAAGAATAGCTAAGAGAAAGCTGTATCTTTTTCAAGGCTGGAGGTGAATGGTTAATACAATTACATAGAGTAGAAATTTGTTCCCAGCAGAGAGAGAATCTCAGGATAGAAGTGAACCTTCAGCAACACACACAGTGTGGAAAGATGAGGGGAAAGCCGGGATCTGAGACCATGCACAATAGCCATCTAGGACAGTACTTTTCAAACTATAGTCTATGACTATTCCTTGGCAGGAGTGAAACCAGTTTCCTGAGTGATAGCACCATTAAAAAAAACGAAATAGAATAAACTAGGCTAGAATGGATGAAACTGGAATAGAAAATAATAGAGTACATAATGTCTATTAAGGCTAAGTAAACTTTCACATGGATATACTGGATCATGCTATGCAATGTATTTATGACAGGTAGTTATGGCTACAGATGTTTGAAAGCAATGTTCTAGGAACTCAAAAATAGCTCAGAAACATGAGGAGAATACAATGCCATCAGGACTGTGGAGGCCTGTACTGCTGGCTTTCTGACTGTAGGGACTTTGTCTGTTTTGATTACTAGTATATTCCCAGCACCTTGCAGGCACATAGTGGGTTCTCAATATATATTTACTTAATAAATGAATAGAGCAAATAAATGTATTTCTGGTTAACAGGTGGCTTTCCCATGTGGCAATTCAAGCTCCTTCCATCTTGTGACTCCATTGTTCTTTAGGGTCCCATTGTCATCTGTATCCCATTGTCAGCTGATGGTAAGGAAGGAGCCTGGGAAGGCATTACTGCTCTTAAAAGCCTAGGCAAAATCTAGTCTTGTGACTACATCCTGCTCTTAAAGCCTAGGCAAAATCTAGTCTTGTGACTACACCAAAGTGCATGGGAGCAGTACAGCTGTCTTCCCAGGAAAAGAAGGGAATAGATTGGGTGGACAATGGCATTGTTATATAAAATACTACATAATAAAGATCAAATACATAGTATTGCAGATATTTTCTATTCTAGTGAAATTAGGAGTTACGATATTTGAGATGTTAATTGATATTAATGAGTTAAAGAGAGAAATTTTTTTAAAGATACATGAAAATATTAAACATTGATTTTAACTTAAAAATGTAGATTTAAATTTGTTTGCCCATTTTCAATACGGCTTTCAGACCTTTTCTTTTAACATAGGTCTTTGATTGGAGATCTGCATTGTCTTTACAAAAATTATATCCATAAGGCAAATAATTTTCAGGTTTTTTTTTCCAATAGAGGTGAGAACTTGTAAGTCAACTTTTATACAGAATCCTTTTAGATTTTTATGATTTTTCGAACTATTTATTTTCACTCACATACATCATGTTTTCTAAACTGACATCATGTTTTCTAAACAGCTCTGATTAATTCTTTCCAATAACTTCAAAGTGTTTTAATAGAACTAGCCCTCTGTCTTCTGTCTTCAGATTTTATTAGTTTATCATATGAAATTATATAATGCATGAGCTGGAAATAAACAGGCTTAAGAACAAACATAACTCTCTTAGTAAGCATTTAACTCAACTATTGGATTCATACCCAGCTAGTAACCTATTAGCACAAGTGTTCAGCGTGTTGTGGGCAAAAGTCACCACTTTTCACAGAGGGACTGGAAAGCAGTGGTTAATCAGGTGAATTGATTAAGGAGAGGTTGATTGAGATGGTTTCGTTTGTCCCTAAATTAAATATTACTTACATTGTCAAACTTTATTGCCATAATTCTTTAAAAAATAGGGGGTAGGGGATTTTACTTTTGCAAAGATATATAGGGATCATATATTCAATATTTTTCTTTTTTTTAAACAATACTGAATTGCATTATAATTGATCTTCCTGGTGCATAAATTAGCATGGGGATTTTTTCCAGCTACTACTAAGTTTGTATTAAAGTCTTTTCTTAGTCCTATTCATAATAATAATAATAATAATATTTATTGTGCATGCAATATCCAGGCTAAGTATTGTATATGCATTAATTCATATAAAGTACCCCAAACATCCTAAATAACGATATACTAGTATCCCCATATTACAAAGGACAAAACAGGTTTGAAATGCTGACTAACTGTCTGGTTATGATCACAGAGCTAGAGGCAAACTTTGAAATCAGGAACTCCTGATTCTAAAGCCTGTGCTCTTAACCATTCAGCTATATGTTTTAGTCATAATTGTTAACTTTGTTCTAACTACTAATAAATCAACTCAATTGTTTAAAAATGTTTCCAGGATTTAAATATAAAAGAGAGCCCTTTAGGTTTAAGAAATCACTTTTAAAGTCATTTACTTACCTTTGATGGGCTTTCGATTATCCCTTTGAGAAGCCTTTGTTTACAGCATATAAATAATATATAACATTTGTATGTCAATAAAGTATTCTGATGACCCTTAAAAATTCAGCATAATATATAACTCTTACACTATACTCTATGATCTAGGAGTTCAGGGGTTGTGTCTATTTTAGTTGACAGTTCCATTTTCTTATGCTTAACACAGCACCTGTCTCAATAAAGATTTATTAAAGAACAAATGACTCAGTGAAACAATGAATAAACTCTTTCCAGTATGATATACATATTTTGTGGGAATGGTATAGTATATCTAAAGTAAGAAAAAATTGTTGTGAAACAGCAATAACATTTTTTTTAGTACAAATTGATATCTTTATTTAATCTTTTGAAATTTGTTAGGAAAGATCCAGCTGTTAGATAAAATATTTTAAAATACCATAAAACTTATAACTGAAGATAATGTATCTGAAGGTTTATTCCCACTAAAACCAAGGATAGTGTTTAATAACCACAAATAGAAACATTATGTCAGAGGGTTTTATTAATCATGTAAAATATATATTTCATAAAACTATCCAGTGATTATTCAATGCCACTTTTTACCAAGAGCCATCATAATTTAGACGGTTAAAGATTAGCAGGTGTATACGCTATATTAAAATCACACATCTTTCTGAAATGGAAAATCAAAACTTCTATCTGAAAAACCGTTGATTTAAGCCAGTACAAATTTGAAGCTAACATCAGTCAAGGTTCCAGCAGGTAGCAAATGGCACACTCAATGCAGGATATTTAAAGAGCATTTAATGAAGGGACTATTTAGAAAAGAGTATCTAGAGCTTAGAGGAACCACAAGAGATAATGGAGTGCCCCAGTATAATAACTTGTATACTTTAGCAGTAATAATTAGTAACTAGCAACAACATTTCTAATATCACTGGAGGCCTGAGGGGCAAGAGGTAAGGGCAGTAAGGGGACCAATAGCCTTTAGCTGAGGGATGCAGTCACCCTTGGTAACCTGACATTACTCCACCCCTGATAGTCCATTTGTGCTCTTGTATTCCTAAGCCAAAGGGCAAGGGTGGTGATTGATATCATCAATACTGTACAGCTTTCCCTTCAGAGAGCAGAAAGAGTCTGCTTTAAAAAGATGATTTCTTAGCAAGTATCTAGATTTTATATTGTTGTAAGATAAGTGGGAAAATAAATGTAGCGAACCTATTTAAGGAGTCTTATTTCAGAAAAGTAGACTGGAGAAGCACTAATATAAATGGGAGAAATAATACCTTCTCCACCTAATCCATAAGGTTGTTGTGGGATTAAATAAAATGTCTATGAAAATGATATGCAAATGTAAGTTGCCTTTTTTTAAGAGAAGAAAACAACCTTGTAATTACGTTCTTCATTTTTCCTTGTTTCATTGACATTTCCAAGAATGCACAATACTGTCTTTCTAATGATCCAGTTAACATGCAATCAAGTAATCATGATATGATGTGATAAGTGAGGGAGATGATTTCTGTAACCAGATGGGGGTTGCATAAGGCTTCAAAGAGGAGGTGACATATAAACTGGATCTTGAAGAGTGGATAGGAACGCAGCAGAAGTGGCCAGGGGAGGGACTTGGCAGGGGAAGGAACACCAAGTGTGTCCCTCCCTGGATAATCTGGGGAAGAATAAGTCCAGAGGATATACAAGATGTGTGAAATGGCAAGAGAAGAAACTGAAAAAGATGACTTGTATCAAATTATATAGAACCTGTGTTTTGGTCCATGATAAAGATATTGGAAAAAAAAATTTTTAATTGTAGAGCAGTAGTTTGAAACCCAGGCTCCATTTTAGAATTCCCTGGGAATTCTAAATACTAATGCCTGGGACCAATTAAATCAGAATCTCAGCAATTAAGACCAGGTATAGTTTTGTTGTTGTTGCTCCTGTTTTAAATGATCTCTTGGTGGTTTTAATATGCAGCCAATGATAAGAACCTGCACAGTAGAATGAATAAGACACATCAATATCTTCAGTCGAGAATTTTTCCTTGAGCCATAGGCACAAATACCTGCTGCCTCCTGCATGTGTCCTCTTACATACATCCTCCTGGACATTGCACAGGTACCTACCTCACATTTAGAACTGCATCATCATTTCTCCACATATCCTTATTCTATACTTTGTATAATATTCTTTATTTCTGTGAATGTCATCAAAATGTATTCAGTTCAGAAATCCCTGTTTTCCTGAGTTCTTCCTACCACAATCATCAAAGTTTCTTTTTCTACATTTTAATTATTCATCCAAGTTGCCTAACTTGTCCCCTGTCAAATTGTCACAGCCCTAGGCCAAGCTTCCATTTCCTCTCACCTGGATAGTAACTGGCATTCAGGTTGCAAATTTGTCCCAGTGGAATCAGTTTTGTACATAATTGCTCCAGTGACATTTCTGAAAAATAGATCCACAAGTTATTCTAATATTGAATACCTTTTAAATTTTTCTCAGTTTTCTAAGAATACATTAAAAACATTTTAACATAAATTAAAATGCCTTAAAGATCGTTTTACCTTCTGC
>NW_006442484.1:31316375-31317947 GCF_000325575.1 Pteropus alecto
TCCCTTTCTTTATTTTTCACTAGAGTGTCCACACATGCTGTTCTTTTTTCTTAGCATTCTACACTTGGTACTCCTTACCCGGACAACTCAGTTCACATTTCAGGTCTCCTTCAGATATTTATGTGTGACTCTCTGAGGCCATAGAAATCTATACTACCCTTATCAAGGCACTTATTAGACTGTATTTTAACTACTTATTTAATTTAATATTTTACTCACAGTACATAATGTTTTGTAGTACAAGAAAAATGTTTTGTTTTGTTCATCATTTTTATTCTCAAAGTATATTACAGTTATTGGCACAGAGCAGGTATAGGATGAGTATTAGTTGAATGAATGAATAAACGTGCTAATCTTGAGGGTACAACAAAACAATAAGTTATAAGGCTCAGGTTTTGTCTTCCAGAAATGTGCAGCCTAGTGAGGAAAGCAGACAAGTAAATGGAACAACACAATACAATGTGAAATGTACTATTTTAAGCAAAAGGTGTGGGGTTTTATGGAGCCCATGGGAGTAGCATCTAATTCAGCCTTGACAGGGGTTAAGGGAGATCAGTTAGGAAAGGTGTAGGTGAAGATTTGATGTCTAAGCTTATTTCTGAAGGAGTAAGTAATTTGCTAGAGAAAAAGAGAAGAGCAGAAATTGTGGGACACAAAGGCCAGGAAGAAAGAGAAAGCAATACATAGTAGAGGAACTCTAAGAAATAAAGCATGTCTGGGATTTGGATAGGGCAGGGGGAGTTGGAATGATGAACAGATCCCAGGTAATAAAATGGATATGCATTGGGAACTTGATCTTGAGGACAATTAAAAGCCAGTACATGCTGTAAGCAGGGTCTTGACATAATCTGACTTGATCTTTAGAGTGATCATCAACTGCATCCTGGAGACTATTTGAGAAGGGCACAGCTAGACCATCACTCAAGAAATCTGAGTAATTCAGGAGAAAGGTGGTCTCAGCGGACAAGTGGAAATGAGAACTAATGGAGAAATATAAAGGAGTATCCTCAGTAGGATATGATGATAGATAGGAACAAGGGGGTGCAAAAGAGGAGGGGATAAAGGAACGAAACTTTAGTTTCTGACATGAGCAGTGAAATAGGGAGTGGTGCCATCCTCTGAGATGGGGAGTGGCTGACAAGAACCAGACTGTCTGTGGGGAGAAGACAAGTTCAGCTTTGGGCGATTTGGAGGTAGGAATGTTAGTTTGAGCATGGAATACTGTTATAGGTTGGATTATGTCCTCCACAATTATGACCCTGAAAATTTTGTTGGAAGTCTTAACCCACAGTGCTTCAGAATGAACCTTATTGGGAAATAGCATCATTGCAGATGTAACATTAAGTTGAAGTCATATTAGAATAAGGTGGGCCTTTAATCCAATATGACTGGTGTCCTTATAAGAAGAATGCCATGTGAAGACAGAGACAAAAGGAGGACACCACGTGAAGACAGAGGATTGGAGCAAGGCATCTACATCACTCCGTACTGCTTGAAACTACAAGGATTACTAGAAACCACCAGAAGCTAGCAAGAGGCAAGGAAGGATTCTCCTTTACAGCCTAGGGAAAG